>NC_090943.1:69905212-70207462 GCF_040807025.1 Struthio camelus
AATAGTATTCATTTGCAAAAACTATACAAATTTATGCATTGCTTCTGACTTTAGTTTAACTAGTTACTTGTTAATTTGAACAATTTTACTTCTTTCTTTTATACATCTCGTCTAAATTTCATTTTGTATTGTTATCCGATCATTACAAGATCCTAATATTATCCATATAACAGTATCCTAATAAAAGATCCTAATATTATCCATCTTGCTGCTACACATTTAAATTGCATGACTGGAAACATATTTAAAGTTATCAGATACTACTGATACAGTCCATACTGATTTACTAAACTCCACCCCACCCTCCCTCCCCCCCCCCCCCAACCCCAACCCCCTTTGCTACCCTGTTGCAGAAGATAAGAGTTGCTTTATTTTGTATTTGTGATCAGATCACGCATCTTCTCCTTTCTTAACAGGAAGTGACCAAAACCTTTGGAGTGAGTATTTTTCAAGAATAACAGTCATACTAATTCTTCTGTCACTCAACATTCTGAGCTCACTTAATTCTCATAAAGTCTTCACAAATGATGCAAGTGTTTTGTTTCTGCTTTAGACTATTACAAACACTTTCCCTCCCAATTTTGTGGTGTACCTACTTGTTAAAAACAATCAGAGCCTCTTTCTGAAAAGTGATATAAGGAGACATAACAATACGACCAATATAGAATTGAAAACCCATGTAGCCTGAATATTTATGATTAACACAAAATCCTGAGAACACAAGCTAATGGAAATTCAGTAGAACTTACAACACAGATAAAGGCATACAGCTCCTGTGCTCAGAAAGTACTTTTGACCTTTCAAAACCAAAAATGGACACCCTTCTCAAAATCTAAATGCCACATAACCAGAGAAGTGCAGCAATACATTTTTCAAAACCCTTTTTGTGTCTTTGAAACATTTTCCCAGATGCCCTTGGATGTCAACTCTCATCAACTGACCAGGAGCGTCTGGAAACATTATCCCAATAAATCCCAAAGGACAAGGCTAAAAGATGATGCTTGTACTGTGAAGGACCTTATGTTATATATAAATACCTGTAGTCAGAATGCTATTCTTGTCCATAACCTGCATTACGTGTTCTTCTGAGTACATAAAAACTTAGGGAAACCTGGAGGATGGAAATTTTCTTCTTCTCTATTTTCCGGCCTTTTCTTTCAGCCTTTCAGTCAATTACTCCCACTTCCAATATCACTCTGCTCTTTTGTCTATATTTCTGAATTACTTTGACTTTTCTCTTCATTGTTATTGGCATTTGCATATTTCTACTGGCTGAACAAGCCAACTGTGATATTTAGCTCTCTGTTTCATACTTCTGTTCACTCCTTTGTGTGATCAGGTTATTGAATAAATCAAAATGAACACTCCAGTGTTGCTTCCTCTGACTCAGTCTCTGACTACTTGTTTTCTTTGCTGTTATCTGTTGCCTATGTTCTTACTGCTCACTCCATTGATAACTAGTTTTATTATGTATGTACTACAGCATTCCCTTTTACACTGTTATAGTATCTCTAATTTCTCTTTAATGAAACATAGTGTTTTTTTTTTTTTTTTTAAATAAAGGAAAGGCCATACAGAATCACAGAATGGCCAAGGTTGGAAGGGACCTGTGGAGATCATCTGGTCCAACCCCCCCTGCTCAAGCAGGGAAAAAAAAAAATTTCTTAAAGCCACAAATTATGCAGTCAAGTTTCCTGCATTCGGGGAAATTGCAAGGGTCAGCACACCCAGAGTGCAAGGGATGAGCCTCGCCCTGGGAAAACCACCTACCTAATCAAGGTGTCTTCCCTGCCAGGTAACAGGTGGGGAATATAGCTAAACAAACGTTGCTGTAGCTTTATTATTTTTGGTCACAGCTTTTGTTTTGCTGCTCCCGATGGCCCCAGTTTGTCCAAATTACAGGTCTTTGAGAAGTTACAGCTTCCACATGATTAATATTAGACACTAAGTGGACTTCTTAATAGCCCTGCTGAGCCTATTCTTACTGAGCACACCCTGACTGATCTTAGTTTACAACATGCATCTGGCTCCGTGTATTGTCTGCTCAGACACGGAGCACCTGCACAAGCCCCACAGAGCAGGTGAATGTCCTTCAAGCCAGGCTGCTACAGCTCAACAATCCCTAATGGCTTTTCCCAACTGCACTAGGCTGAACCTTGAATAGCAGCGGTGGGGCTAGCTGAAACAGCGGCATGGGAACGCAAAAGGGCACTCAGGATAGATTCATTTGTTGAAGTGTAGCTCTCGGGTGTTCTGCTCTTGCACGTTCAGTACTTGCTCCTGTGCCTCACTTACAGCACAGTATGCCAACTCTACTCATAGGCTTTGCTTTTCCTCACAACAGTATCTGCATACTTTAAAAATAATCAGTGAAGTTAGTGTCACAATACTGCTGCTATATCCCAACCTTCTCCTAATTGTACCGATAGTGACCTGTGGGACGCAGCCAGCAAGGTAAAGAATCCTATTTTGTATGTCCAGTTTTCCACACTCGTAGTCTGAGTTGCAGTGTGTTTATTGCTATACTCTGTGCTCTTTTGTCATGTCAAACAAACTGTGTTTACGGGCTATTTCTGCTGATTTCAGTTGTAACTGGAGGTACTCAGCCTTCCGGCAAGCTGAACTTCACTTCAGGTTCTCATGTCAGATTCTCAAAAACATGACCACCCTCCAGCAAGCTTAGGCCTGAAACTTGCTCACTTCATTTTAGAAGCAGATGGGGATAGATAAGGACAATTCCAGATGGAAACATTCAGCTTCCTTAACCTTGAGGCTAGCCTTTCTCATCCCACAGCACCCTGTGTCACAAGCTCAGCAACTTCCGCTTCTGCAAGAACTAGGCACAGGGCTATCCAGACGACTCCCTCCTTAACCATGCAGTCCTGATTCACTTTCACACAGTCCCCTTATTATACTGCAATGAGTGACAAGAGTCCCAGCAACGTGCATGAACAATCCTACTCACAGGACAGTCTAGTTAGGCAAGCAACTAAAATTTCTGACCCTTTCACACTCTTTGATAATATTCTTTCAGTGCAAGATTTTTTCCCATCTGATCAACCACACTACTAACACCTGCAGTAATTAACTTAATACTCGAGTTTGTCTTCTCAAATTACCTTCTTTCTTCCCTTGCTCAAGCGGAAACAGAGGCATTATCTCAAGATCTGAGACAAAAATATCAGATTTAATTGTAGATTTTATGGGTCTAAACCCTTTTACTTCCGTGTGTACCTGCATATTTAGCTCTCTGAGATAACTCAGAGTTAATGTTCTGTCTGTTATGCAACTTCTCCCCAAGAAATTGGAACTTCTCATCCTTCACCCTAGTGCCAACATGCTCACTTTCAAAGCTGACACAAAACTGCCCCTCATGATCTCAAAAAACTGTCTTTTAATCACCTCTGTCTTACATCACCTTCTACTCTTTCATTTTGGTTACTGATTTTTCCCAGCTTTTCCTGAATTTCAGTCTTGTCCTTCATTCGTCCAAACTGGAGTAGTGGCACAATTGAAAATAAATAAAATAAATAAATATATATATATATATATATTTTGTTCCTATTAAATTTCTACTCCTAACTCTTGAAAAGCCACTTCCTCTCTTCGAATCATAGCACAAGAACTTTACATTCAATTTAAGACTACCTACAAGTCTCTCGATGAAGAACGAAAAACAAAGTGTTCTTTTAACTTCTTGCATATAATTTAGACTAAAGACCATAAACAGATAATTTGGGTAAGTCTGATTTTGTACATTCTAACTGCTTACAAGGCACAGAAATGAATTATCTTTTAATGGCCAGGTAAGAAACATTTACAAGTTAAATACACAACACACACGCAAAGCAGCTTTTTCTGTCAGATTATGTTACACTGTGCTATATTAATTGTAAGAAGCATGAAACATAACGGTAACTGAAGACCT
Organism: Struthio camelus; assembly: GCF_040807025.1. NCBI lineage: Eukaryota > Metazoa > Chordata > Aves > Struthioniformes > Struthionidae > Struthio > Struthio camelus. Next base: position 69,909,141 of record NC_090943.1, read on the forward strand.
AAACTACATATGTTGTTAAAACTGGACAAAAGCAGTACGCAAACAGAGCTCCTCTCCTTCACTTACTGATGTTTGCACCATCATAGCTCGCTGGTCTCGCATTTTTCGTACAATATCCAGTGGATAAACAGGTTGGTTTCTTTCAATTAAGCACATGGCTGTTTCCATAGTGACCAAGACACCAGTGCGGCCGATCCCAGCACTGTGAAATGCAACAGGAAAATAGTCTTTAAAGTTAGGTTTTTGCAAGGTACCAGATTCATATCACAGTCTTAATATTATGAAGTTAAACAGCCTTAGAAATAAGAGGGAGAACTTTAAAAGATTAGAATAGAGAACAAAGACTACTTTTAAAGCAACTTCAGTAATGTTTCCTGCCAATGATTACAAAAAAAAAAAATTTATGTAAATAACAAAGACCACTTAAAGTAAATGATGTTTTAAGTTACAACTGCCTACAAATCTAAACATACTGCTTTTATGTTTTCAATTAAAAAAGGTAAGAGCTAATTGACTGCTTTTTGACAGCTACCTGAACAGCAGAAAAACTTTGCAATACCACATACGATGAGATTACAGAGGTATTAGAGTATGAAAATACAGAGAAACATTACAAATGATCACTTCTGCGCTAATTATGTAACTAAGCAACTTCACCAAAAGGTTGGAAGAGAAGGGGAGAGAAAAGAAACTTGTCCTTTAGATACAACAGCAGAGCTTATGTCTCCAGTGATGAACACGGTATTCCAGGCTTAAAATTTTCATCTAATTCAAGGAACTTACTGCTTTGTAGAGACACGTTTCAAAGCAAAAGCTTATTCTAACACTGAAGCCAATCTACAATCAAATTTTGAAGCACAAGTACCTGCAGTGAACAAGGACTGGCTCGTTCTTTACTCTCTTTGGCCTCATGCAGGTCACAAACTCCAAGAAGTCCATGGAGTCATCAGGAACACCATGATCAGGCCAAGCGACATACTGGAGATGGGTGACCGCATGTTGTTGTTCTGTCTAAAATACAGCAAGGTTGTCAAAAAGTGTTCAGTGTTATGACTCCTCTATTGACGCTCACTAGAGACAAACCATATTTTCATAATAAGCCTATTTTGCAAACTGTATACATATTGAAAGCTGCATATGACAAATAACATAAATTTAGAGCAAAATATAAACATGCAACTCTTAGAAAACATAGCAAAGAATTTTTTTTTAATTAGCGAGACATCAAGTTTAACTTCTTACATCTAAGCAAATTTTCAGATTTTTAATTTAGTGAGCGTTGACCTCTGCATCAGTGATTCACCTGAGGAAAACAATACACAACTTATGCCTAACTGTATTACACAATTTTAGAACAGGCTGAAAGAAGCAGCTGTTGTGAAACACAGAAGAAACATTCAGAACAAAGACAAAAATAACAGTGCCTTGGAGCTACATATTCTCCTCCTTGAAGGAAGTGTCACATCTCAATAGCACGGTCCTGTCCTTGTATTTTAGGAAAAATGGGAAAATATACACACACATACACACACCAGCACTCAGCAACTTAGGAACACTATCCTGGCATACCAGCTCAATGCTGAAAAGAGCAAGTCACCTGTTCATTGCCTGCAGCACATTAAGCCTTCCCATAAAACAAACCTGACTGAATGCCATTTTTATCTCATGCTGCCACCCGATTCAATCTCTCAAGGAAGTACAGCTGCAGAGGTGTTCTAAATGTGCATGGGTGCGCCTACAGATACATTTCTAATATAAAGTTGCTTGCAACATTTTCTAACTATGGTTTCTGATAGAAAACAATATATAGGTAAGCATGATTTCTGTAGAACCTATGGAAGGACATCTGCCTTTATCAACACAATTTAATTAGTTTAAAGATTCTGTTGCATAGAGAATTTTTTCATGCAATTTTACCTGAAAAAGCAGTTTTACAGAAGTTCTTTCAGTTAGTTCTATGTTAAATTTGATAATGAAATCACTCAAGCATCTTGGCATTCAAATTGGGCTCAGCTGCTACGTCATAGATGTAATCATAGATCAGTGCGTTTGGGGAGGGGGGGGGAACATTTTTGAGCTGCGTTGCATCACTGCATGAAGATATGTCACTCTTCCATCTGAGAAGAGTCTTCACATTGTTCCTGAATTGTAACATTCAAGACAGACACAGACTTGACTCATACTAAAATTATCTAGCAGTCAGTATCAAGTCACCTTCTATGTGCATTAAGAACTTTGAGCCATGTATCATGGGAAAGGGCCAGTGTCACACAGACATCTAAGAACCACCAACAGTGATAAGTAGCAAATGCCATTTTACAAGCTCAAAAAGGAAGTCAACTATTAATCTTTACCTATCACAAATCCAGGTCTGAATGTAGTAAGAGTTGCATTCTTACATGGCTCAGACAAATACAGTGAACAAGCCTGTTACATAAGACCTCTTTAGAATAAAAGCCTACTATAAGAGCATGCTGTTAAGAGTCTTCAAAACTGCTTCTTTTGGTATATCAGAATATTAAAGAAGATCACATGTGCTATTCATTCCCAGAGAAAAATGTACTTTTGAATATTCTAAGTATTCCTCAAGCTTCAGGATAGTTTTCTAGTTATTTCTAGTACATAATCAGTTTTAATTCTTTAGTTGAGCTTTTCTGAGATGACTCATTGTTAATACTTGATCACCACATCATTAACTTTTCAAATTGCCTACGTATTTTAAAATATCGCTTTTTCTATTAGTGTCTACAACAGAGATTTAGCTTACTAGATATATTGGTTATATATTAGAACTATTTCTTTCTAATACTTCTATGTTTCATTACTATGACACAATCTAGACATTTCTACTTATCAGTAACAGTGGGTTTTGTTTTTTTTAATTTAAACTCAATGAAATTCAGGTTTTGAATTCAGAAAATCTGTCAATCAAACATTGCCACACATGGAAATAACATGCATTAAAAGATCACAAGGTTTAATAAAATCTAGCACACACAGCTTAAAAAAAGAGCTAGAATTATAGTAACTGGGCTCGTAGTTAGCTCAACTGTATGTGTTCTATTCAGACAATTATTGAATATAGCCATACTTATTTTTAAAAATGCTATTTCTACCACACCCTATTTCTTCATACACATCTGGTAAGGGGAAATAAAGAGGTGGCTTCTCAGCTTCATCCATTCAAAAAGCTTGTCCCAACCATTACTACCTGGAAGTTGGCTCAACTCCTTACCACAAACATACTTATTTCTCATTGAAATTTTCAATGACAGTCATTACTGTAGCATCCTAATGAATGATAAACACAGAATTTATCATTATAAAAAATTTACTTTTCTTTACTATTCCCATTTTATAAGTCTAAAAACACAGAAAGTAAGACACCAAAAATTGTGCACTGCCCAGTGGCTACGTTTGCCTAACTAGACACTTTATGGTTTGATGCTCCAAAAACATTAAATATTTTTGCACTTCCCATGGGTTGATTTCAATTGTATTTGTGTATTTGGTATTTCCACAAATCAGCTTCCAAACGAGGGATCCAAAAAAGAAGTCTGAACAACTTAGAGCCTCTAGTGAGAGGTCTGTGTTATGGCATTTGCATCAATTTATCATTATCCAGCTGGCCAACATTTAGCTGCTTCATGTCATCGACCCACATTTACTTCGCAGGCATCTGCAGAGGTGCAAGACATTATATCTGTCCCAAGCTATTTGTCACTGTCTTTCCAGTCGCACTTACTCTTGCTGCAAAGATGTCAGCAAAAGAAAATATTTATTTGTACCATCACTCCTGTGCAAATTCAAGATGTCTTATTGCAAACGCAACTTCATTACAGATGAAGCTAATATCCTGCATTTTGCTTGAAAACAGCCAAGATGAACTGGCCAAATTTATGTGGATTTCTTTGGAAAGAGAAAAGACAAAGTCTTGTTCAATGTGCAGAAGCAAAAAGCAAAAAGTTTCAGTGAAAAGATTTAAGATAATCTTTAACATGAGCAAAATCAACATTTCTCCCAAACTGTTGCATAAAATGTATCTTGGAAGGAAGACAAATGGCATGGAAAGCCACAGCCCAGACAGTTAAGCTCTGTCAAAATTACAAAGACCCCATTTTCAGCTGTTTATAACAGCGGGCAGTGTAGTCATTTACATTGTTGCCTTTGATTGATCTAATATCAATTTAGTGCAGTCCCTAGAAGTTCCTGCATATTGCTCGTACTTAAACATAAAAACACCAGTCATTCTCAGTCTTGTAACTTCATGTTCCTTCAGCAAACAGCAATACTGTTCACTAGTAAAATGAATTTAGGCTTAATTTTGAATTGGTGCATCTATTTATTTTCTTTTTCTTCAAATCCTCTTCTCCATCATTGCGATGCCCATGAAAAGTGATAACTTTTTAATTTAAAAGAACCTTCCCTTCCAGCCTCCCTCCACTGGCATTGTTATTGACTGCACCATAATGCTAAACAGTCCACTTTATGACACAAGAAATTGTGGTAATTAATCATCCTCACTTGGGTTATTTATAAGGTCTCAGTGCTCTCTCTTCTGGTGTTCACTGCTTATTACAGCAATGGTATAACTTGTCTTTACAGGCTGAAATTAAATCAGTTTTTAAATATCTTGAATTCTTTTTTTTTGGTTGAATGATTTTAGTTAGTAAAACAAATCAGGCGGAAAAAATGACAGGGCACTTGGGAAATAACTAATATAAGATGTGGCAGAACGAAAAAAAGGCTGCAATATTTTCTTCAAACAATTCAAGTTATGTGAATAATATGCTTTAGCAAGTATTGTCTCCACAGCTGAGGTAAGTTACACCACTGAGTCCTAGTCACACACAACTCAAATCAACAAAAACGCTTGTTTAAATACAAGGAAAACAGTAAAAAAAAAAAAAAAAATCATTCAAAACATACTTGGATGAAATCGAGCATCAATGATATGCTGCAAGGCAATAACTTTGAAGGAAATGGAATGAAAGTTTTCTTTAGATTCCCCATTCTATATTGTCAATGATTAAAAATAGTACATTTTTTATCAAAAAAAAATTCTGTGATGAATCCAGCACTTGCACTACACATTGTCTTTCCTTTCGTCTATTTGTTCTGGTCCCTGAAATGTTTTGAAGCTTTTTTTTGAAGGTTTTGAAAAGGAAAGGCAGGAAATTAATCCATGTTTCATTTCACGAGATTTTTAGATTTGCAGCCATTTGCTGATCTTAAATAACAGGTAAAGCAGCATTGCAATAAATTGGGTCAGAAAACCCCTGAAAAGTTTCTTGTTCCTCAAGCCTTCTGAACATACATGAATAAAAGTCCAAGGACCTCATTTCACAAAATTCTCCTGTGAGCTAGTTTTCTCTAATGGCCGATTTGGAATCTGTGCACCTTAATGCACAGGAAAGTCTTCCAAAAATATGTTTTCCCAATAGAAATAAAATCTCTTGTGACACTTTCAGAGCTTTATCAATCTTGCTATTAAAGGCTGCTTGTCTTCATAACAGCCAATACAACAATGCTCACATTAGTTCCCGGAATAATAAAATCCTGGTTTGATTTCAGATGACTATTCCTGTAGTCTTCAAATAATACAGCGTTGGCAGAAGGTAGTACGTAGAAAGCTTTGCAAAGTCTACTCTTAATCACAGGAACCCCCCTAGAAGAATATATTTGGTCAGTTTTAGAAAAGCAGCTCAAACAACATGTGAAACTAGAAGATTGTTCAAAGTTTCAGTGATTCTTTCACTATGTTTTTAACAAATTACACAGGTTTTTATTTCAGCCTGAAACACCAAATGCACACAGTTTTCAATGTTTAGGGTCATATTTTTTTCTGTATGGAGCAGCTGGACGTTGAGTACTCTCCTGGGTATTGCCACTCTACTGAAGTGTATAATCTTGTCTTTGCTGAAAAGACAAACAAGGAAGCAAGTTGCAGCCCCCTCCAAACCGCCCACTTAGGACTAGCTTTATCATACATTAAAAATCATACCGTTTTGTCAATGAGGACAAAATCTGCACAAGTATACGGCCTCCCATTAGAAAACGTGTTCTCAACTGTTCATTAGCATGAGACAATTTACACAGTACAAGATCCTCATTTGTGATTTTCACATCTACAAATACGTTAAGAAAGGTACACTAAGCTCTTGCACAGTCTTCTCAAAAAGAACTAACTTGTGGGAAAAAGACCAGCTGCCTTCGTCTCACTACGATTTTTCCCTATCACATGCCAATAAATAGACACCAGAAGTAAAAACACATACTCTAAGTACAGCCACTAGTAAACCTACTCAAAACTATTTGATAAATACTAACCCAGAAATACCATTCCAAAATAAAAACACACATTTGTTAGAACAAGTATCTGAGGAGGGTCTAAACGAAAATTTACAAAAAGTAAATTATAATTAATTTTGAGTGGCAAGGAATAAAAGTTTTTATACATATACTTTGCAGTACTGCTTTAATGAAGTATGCTACTTTTGTGCTGATGTTCAAATGCAGCATTTACAAGCTAACCATGAAAAGCAGAACCGAAATCATTACTACTCCTTGACCTGATGGTTGCCCACAACTAGCAGTGGAGACAGTGTAAACCATCATAATTGAAAGATCTTTGAATAGAACAAGCACCAGCAACTCTCATGATTACGACTACAAAGGAAACGTGGATCATATTAAGACAAACAATTGGATGCACAGTCAAGTGACAGATTCAGTTATGCATTCATGAGACTAAAGGATTGGTCACCTTGGTACAAGAACATCAACTAAAAATGTTACATTTCAAAACTAATATTTTCTTTTTAATTACTAATAGTAACTTCAGTATCACTGAAATCTACTTATTTACACAGTAATGAATTGCACAATTTAGAAAGAGGAATAACTGCTGACTAGTACTGGAACTCTCAATTAGCGCTTAGTCAGTACACAGTGATTTCTTACACAGATATCTTACAATAGCATAAAGCCTTCATCTTTCCAGAGCACATTTTGCAACCATAGAATTTTGGGGGAAAAAAAAAAAAAGAGAAATTATATAAGAGAAGTAGGACAACTTGGGAACAGAAGTCAAATCTCTCCCCCTAAACTCCAGTTTTGATAGCCTGGATGTGATCCAAGCAAATTTCACAACACAAGCTTGTATGTAAGCAGTATTCTGCATACTTCATTTTGCCTTTGCTTTATAACCCTTTCACTAGCATAAAACATTAACAGCTAAGGAATGCAAATGTATTAGGTAAATTGAGCGTATTCAAACTGAGATATATAAAGGTTTCTTCTTTTTTAAAATCTGATTAAAGATGATAAAGAAGAGCTGGTGAGATTCTGCATTTTCTCTCAAAACTATATTATTACAGTTCACTTCCCTGCTAGCTATCCTATCCACATATGCCACCAACCAAGTGACCCATATTGCACCCTTGCAATACCTAAAAACCTAAATATTTGTGAAGAGTCAGTTACTGCAAAATGGTTTACAGTAAAGCAATAAATGTCTTTATGAATGTTATTACAGTGCCTGCATAGCATAATGAACTGTACAATAGCAGATAATGATATATGAGGGGCTTATTCCTAGTATTTTAAAGAAGCAACAAACTTAAGAGTTCACTCTAAAAGTATGCTTTAAGAACCTCTAAAGAAACAATTACACTATGTTAATTGACTTTTTTTAAATAAGAAGTATATATATATATGTGCACATACACACACAAAGTCTGTATCTACCCATCTGTACACATGCACGTACACATATTCATTCAGCTTGTTTAGAGATACAGACTACAGGCATTTACCTTAACATTTGTAATCACCATTTCTCTAACAACATATGCAATCGTACAATCCTCAGACTGGCATCTGACACGAAAGTTGCCATATTCCATTACATCTGGTGGATCAGGCCAATACTGATGACATTTGGTCTGTAAGGACAAAGGAAAATTAAGCACACATCAGGAACTGAAACAGATGCTTCTATATCCTAACTTTCCCCTCCTGCATTATTCTTCAGGTAATTCAAAGAGCAGTATAAAAACCATGCTGGTTTGTTCATGAGGTCTTTACATCCAAGTTGGAAATTTACAGGACATCACAGGGCAAATTCTCTATAAACTTGCGGTTTAGTCATTTATAATAAAAATGCAAGTAAACCGGGTGCAAGATAAGAGTTTTCTTTCTGGTACTCTTTCACAGCCATCTCCGAAAAAAACTATTCGAAGCATAACGTAGGAGGAGAAATAAGAGGATTTCTTCTGTCTTAAGAAAAGTGTAGGGGGGAATTTATTAATGTCTTCAGACACCTAATAGTGGGTCATAGCGAAGACAGAGCCAGACTTTTCTTGGAGCTGCAGGCCGGAAGGACAAGTGGCAATTGACAAAAGGTGCAAAGCAGACATTATGATTAGATATCGGGAAAAACAGTTTCAGTAAGGATTGGTCACACATTGAAACAAGCAGTTTTAAGAGGCTGTGGAATCTCCATCCATGGAGATAACCAAAACTTTACTGACATCAGCCTGTGCAGCCTGAATGAACTTCAGAGCTGGCCCTGCCTTGAGCAGGGGACTTGACCGGATGTCTCTAGAAGTCCCCTCTAACCTTAAATTATTCTTGGATTTTATGAAATTATGGTGACTTGTTTTTACATGCATAGCACCATCACTTTCGACATTATTTATAAAGTTAAAGTGCAATATTTGCTGTTTAGTCTCTGAAAAACATCAAAACTATGTTTTTGTTAGTTCAAAGGTATTTTGCAAAATTCTACAGAACAATTAAGTTAGTGTAATTTGTTTCAGAAAAATACAAGGTAGGCTTCAGATTTAAGTGCTACTTTGAAATCTCATATGAACAATGATATCGCCCTGAAATAAAAAAGACATACTTTATTACATATATGCATATTTAAACATATTAAAAGTGAGATATTCTTTGAAGACAAAAATATAACATCCAGGCTCAGTGACATTAACGCCATTAACTTTAGTGGGTGGTTTGTGTGCATGCAAGTAAATACAAGGAAGCCTTAATTAACTAACGTGTTCCTTCAACCATTACATGCGATTCCAAAAGCGTTAAGAAGCACTGTTAAATGGGATAGGTCTATCAGCAAGCGTGGACAGAGGAGGGAACATGCCTTCTGTGAAAACCTGCAAAACACTGGTGATCTGGGATTGTTGTTTCTGTGTGCTGGTAAGGAATGGCTTTAACATCTGTTTTAATCAGCTGAAAAGCCCTGATCATGGTCGCACAGGGAAAAAAAAACCAAAACACTTTAATACATGTTTTAAAGGGGTCTTTTTAAAGAGGTTGCCAACTTTTCATTTGGATGAGATGCGTCAGGATGGTTATTTTGAACGAGAACATCCCTTTCCTCTGAAAGGGAAAGGAGAGAGAAAAATGGAAGAGGTTCTCACTCAACTACAAGAACATCCTTTTGTTGGCCTTGACAAACATGGTCTTGGCTCACCAGCATCGTTACCAAAGCACCGCTGCCAAGGTAGCTTGGCTAGTTACCGCTTCAGTCATACACCCCTCTTTATGCATACCCCTACTTGTCTCCCCTTCTGTAATATACTGCACAATCAGAATTTCCCTCTATTCTCTTTCATTCAGAATCAAAATCGAGACAAAAAAGATGCTTTCTACTAAGACTGCTACCAATCATGCTAACGAATGAACTCACCCTGTGCTCTTTCCAGAGTTAGTGGCAGAGAATCGGCTTCTCCTCCTTCCCTGACTCAAATTTCCACAGAGGATTGTGCAGCTAAGATCCAGCCTCTATAGGTTGTCTGTATGTGCAGGCAGAGCAATCTAGCTCTTCGCCTACTTTCTTGAAGATTTGCACTTCAAAACCAACAATCTTTCTGGCATTTAATTCTCTTTACTGCTCTACTCAAATGGTTTAATTTGAAAAGCAGGGCAGAGTTGAGTGAATACATTTTTAACTCACATTCAGTCACAAACACTGAACTGAGTATCAAGGCTACTACACATTGCACAACACTGTAGTAGAAAACTCAACCTGAGAATGCTATACAGTTTTACAAAGTAGTCATAAGATGTCAGTTACAAAGAGGTAAATGCTGCCAGACACTATGTTAACAGAAAGAGCAAGAAAAAACTGGGAATACGCAGTCCAGGTTTTTACGCACTGCACAGAGAAAATATGCACTGCCAGAATTAGAAGTGGCAGGTAAAGATATCTGGACATATCTGTACGAACTCAACCATATCCAAGCACGCCTGTTAACTTAGTTTTAGCAGAGGAAGTCGTCTGGAGAGATTGGTACAGGTCAAAATCTAGAAAGAAGGCATAGAGAGAAAGGAGGGCAGTCTTGGGTCTTACAGTTAGAGAGAGCTGAGCTGAACTCAATAAAACAGAGCACTGCCAATTTCCTTACCTACAGAAGGGGTCATAAACAGCTAGTCTATTCTTATATATTGTTTTAATATAGAACGAACTCTAAAAGTTGAAAAGAATACATGTGCTCTATGAAAACGTTATTAAAAGCAGACAACTATCTCCAAAAAAATAACTCATCATATAGGCACAATGACCAATTCTAAGTCTTTGCTCTCTTCCAGGTTTGATATATAAAACATGGCTGAATTTTAAATACTCAAATTTTAAATACTTTACAAAAAGAAATTAATAGAGTAAACTCCAAATCCCTTAGTGAAGAAACCTTTAACAGACATTGTTTTTCATGAGACAACAGTCAGATCTTGGTATACATGCAGAAGCAATAAAATATGTCAGTAAGAGAGACTTGAAAAATTTGGGGAAGGTCCAGTAGAGGTCCACCAAGCTGATTAAAGCATTGGAAGACTTGACATATGAAGAAAGGTTGAAGGAATTGGGTTGGTCTGTTTGTGCTGGTTTTGTCAGTAATTAGCTGAGCCACTAGTGTCATAAGTACTCTATTTCTAAATTTAAGGGTAGGTGGGAGACTTCAGTAGAGCCCAAGTACTGTGCATTAGCAAGAAAAAGCAAGCAAAGGTGAGAACCAGTCTGTCCTCCCTATTCCAACCCTGCAGGCCCACAGCTGAAGGAAAGAGCACAACTCCTTTTCTGTCTACTGATGCTCAGAGGCTGATCTTCAGATCTCTAGCACTCTACTGTTTCAACTGCAATATCTTTATCTTTTGTGCTTGAACTTCTGAAGATAGGTACACATCTAGTCAGTGTAAAATGCAATTTTTTGTAGAAATATGAATGCCAATATCTATTAATGATTTTCAAAGGTAAGCTTAGAGTAGTGCTGATGACAGAAAACTTGCTTCCTAGCTGATGAAAGGATGAACCATTGCAGAATACACGGGACTTGAGGAAAAACTACTCCACTGAGATACTAGTTCAATGAAATCCTTGTCCACCGAAGTCATCGCAAGTTGACCCATCAGAGGGGCCAACATTTCATTCTAATATTTTCATCTCCCAGTTCTGCGACTTCACTCTTGTAAAATTAATTGACATGTTAAATATAAATGAATTAGTTTCCAAGTATGAGTCCATAGTACTTATGAAAAAAAGTGAAATAAAGAAAAAATCTAGCTGAGATATAGGAAAACGCAAGGGAATCACGTGAAATGATCTTGAAACAACTCCCCGGACACTGTACTTAAAACTAATTTAATTTTCTTTGGGGGGGGGGGTGGGGGGGGGGGGAGGGAAGTGCACACACACACACACGCAGTGCTAAAACAGCTGAGATAACTGTCCTCTCTAATGCCTACACACTGTAATAACTTAGTAGCTAAAAAAAAAAATCCAAAAAAAACCCCAAACAAGCAAACAAAAAACCCCATAGCCCAAAATTGGTATTCCCAATGTGTTCATATTTCACCTTTTGTTAATTGGGATTCCTTATTCATTTAACAACATTGCTTGTACAAACAACTTTTGGCTTTTTTGAACTAACACACAGTGGTTGAAGCTGCAAATCTTGAAATGTTAAAATCTCTTCATTCTTCCTATTTTAGGGCTCAGTTTTCACAAAAAAATTTAGTCAAATTTTGACCATTATGCCTGAAAATTTTACTATAGCTGTCTACCTGAAATAGTTTCTTCTTTAAATTTAAGCCAAAACAGTGCAGCCATTTCTAAAGAGTAACATTATCAGGAAAAAAAGCTCTTTCTGCTGTCATACAAATCTTGTAGCATCACTCAAAAGAGATATTCGAGACTCTAAAGCCCCCAGAGTTTTGGAAAAATCTTGACATTTGGCAGTGGGGTTACTCTATCAAGAACATAAATCATTTGCTATCCCCTGAAAATTCACTACAAACTGGCCAGAAAATAGAAAAGGTCTTTGAAAGTAATAAAAATTGGGGAGGGTAGGGGGGTAGTGTGTTGTATACATGCAAAAAGTAAGACAGAGGTTAGCAGCAAATTATCTTGAAGGTTGCCACTCGCTGGGCACGTTATGGACAAGTATTGGCCTATGCTTTTCCTCAAAACAACAAGAAAAAGAAAGCAGGAAGATATTTTGACTGCAATACAGAGGAAAGATGAGGGTATGCCAGAGGATGTTCAGTAAAATATCTGCTCCTGTGAATAACTGTGTAACGTAACCACAGGTAAAATATGTTACTTTGCAGTCCCATGTGTCTTATGTGTATTTTACTGCGGAATTGCCTTCCACCCCCTAAGTGATGCTACTTACTTCTCAATCATTATGCTATCTAGGACTTCAAATATTCACTCTCAAATAACCTACTTCCAAAACTATCATTTTTTGACTGGGATGCAGGATAAATTTGATAGTGTAGGATAGATCCCATAGGAGGTACAGATAAAAACTATAGTGATAACATACAGAAGTCATTTTCTTCTCCCCATCTTAAAAACTGTTCAGTTTTTAGCTTCCAAAACTTTAAAAGCAATCACTTTACATATGTCAACCACCTAACAACTTCACTTTTAAAACTAGATGTATTAAAATCAAAATGTAACAGCATATACCAGATACTGCTTTAATTTTCACTGTATTATACTGAAATCAATGGAATGTGAGAATTCATGTGAAGAGAATTAACAGTTATCAAAGCAACTTAAGGAAAGAGAGCCTACAACAAATAAAATTAAGTAGGCTAAATTCTGACTATCGGCACGCTAAAACTAATAGCTATTAAAACAGCAAATTCCACTCTCAAGCCACACTGCAAGTAAGTTTTGCTCAGCCTGCTCAATACTCCCAGATATATGTCTGCTGAATTCCTTGGGGGAGCACCCACAACGTGGAGCCCAGTTCTCCCAGTGGCAGGATAGCACGCAGTACCTGGTTGACCAGCAAAACTGGAGTCAATGTAGTGATCTCCATTTATCAGACAGCTGGTTTGTAGGTTGGTTTGTTTTTAAAGCAGCATAGTAAAACAAAGCAAACAGAGAGTATTTGTTCCTCTAAGTAACTCAGAAAGTCCGGCCTTCAGAGAAATGATTCAGCGCAACAGGATGGCCTTTTGGGGGGTTATTAATCATAACAGTGGAAAAGTAGTTTAAAGGCAGAGTATAGTTCTTCAGTGTACAAATTACCTGAACACACTTACCCGTCCTCGTTCAGTGAGAGTTGTCAACATGATGATCAGTGATAACTTGTGATCCCAGACTACTTGCCAGAAATGAGCACACGTGTGTGGAAGAGGCCCTTGAGTAGCAATGTACCTGTTCACAATGCCCACAGCAGGAATTTCCATCTACAAAGAGAAAGAAAAGCCCTGTGTAAAGTTTGCTCTTACTAACAAAGTGCTGGTTTTTCATTTAGCATTTCTTTCAAACAGAGGAAGCTGAGAGGAGATTAAGAAAGCAAGGTGAGAAGATTATCAAGATCATAATTTGATATTTGATAATCTCTGAATAATCATTAAAAACAGATGAAAAATATAAGCTATAACTTTGTACTTGGGCATGTATGTAATTTTTCTACTTTACAGGTCTGTACAAACCAGTATTTTCAACTCGAGAAGAAATCTTCAAAGTGACAAGTACAGTACAAAACCTTCAAGATTTCCCAAAAAAGAGATACCTATATAATTGGAAAGATAACCATTTCAGTCCATCAATGTTGTGTTACTGATATCCTGAAGAGGGTAAAAAACCAGCTTCACCCAGTTTGGCCTTCTCCAGTAAAAAAAATAAGTAATTTAAATAAATACTTCTCTTGAATACTACCGCCAACAGCTAGATATCCTGTAACCTGTGCATTTTTGCTTGTTCGTAACTCTAGTTGTGTCTGGATGGGTGCCAATTACTGCTTTTTTTCAATTAAAATTAATAAGCCTTGATCTGAATTGAAATGAAGCGTCCCTTTAGCACAAAGAAAATCAGGTGTTGATGCATGGAAGGTGGCAGTGACAACTCCACTGGAATGATCCACCTCCTGCTCTGTAACACTGAGCAGAGTCCTATTCACACCTGTCTGTCCCATGTTGACATTTCCCTCTTTGTTTTAAGGCTAAGTGATGTTTATTCCTTCTCTATGCTATACATCAATTGCAGAAACATGTAGTTCATTTCTAAAAAAAAAAAAAAAAAAAAAAGCCCTCCTACATTGCACTGACCTAAGATAATTTATCTCAAAAAAAAAAAATCAATTTTTCTTCATTACCATATTAAATTACAAAAACGGATGACAACGTGCCTGCTAGCATGGCAGCTTCAGGCTATTCAGGCTTCTTGCTTTACTTAGTACTTCTATCAAGAGAATCCTTCTATCTGACCTTATTCTAGAAACTCCCAATTTGGCATTTAATTTACAATGAAGCATCTACAAAGCTGGCCCAGGCATTCCCTAAGAGGAAAAGAAGGTACATAGACAGAAATACTATAGATACCGTAGTCCATCCTGAACTAGGAAGAGCTGATTAATAGTGAAGCAAAAATAAATTTGAAAAATTGAAACCGAAAAGCACTCTGAATTTTCTTTAATATTTACTAAGGAATAATTGCAAGGCATAGCAGAGGCACACTAGCAAAATTTGTGCACTACCTGACACCAGGTACAGTAAGTTAATAGTTCATTTAGGTGTTTAACATATGAATCTGACACACAAACGTATCTTCAGCTCCTCGCCTCCTCCTCCTTTTCCCTGCCTCCTGGTGTACACACGATTATGGCAATTAGATCTCTGGTTTCTCATCTGGACCCATCACAGCATGGCTGGTAGGCCCTAAGTGATTCTAGGGGTAAAAAGGCTCGGTTTTGAGCTATATGAGAAAATCTAAGCATTTGCAAAATAAAGAGAAAAACATTCTACAGAAGGAACTATTGATCAGAATTGGATCAAAATGTCAATTTCATCCCCATTTTGAAAAAGACTGGTCCTAAATATTCAAAATTAGGAAGTAAATTTTAAAAGATACACATTTTAAATATACAATAAAAGACTATGGGAAAAACAACACATTGGAAAACATATCCAACCAATAAGAATGGCTCAACTGTTTCCTGTGATTCTGTGGAATTCATTCAGAATTCAAAGTTGGTAACAAATATTTTAAGCAATGCTAAAACATTTTTATCCTGCAAGACTGTGCTTCAACACGAAAAAACTTTCAGTAACTAGGAAAAAGCTACAAGAGAGATTTAATCATTTCATGAAATGAACGCATGATTATTAGCCACCACAAGGAAAACAACTGAAAGTAATCTTTCTTAACAATACCAAAAATTTCAGCTTAGTTTGAAATGCTATTCATTTTTTCAGGTTGCAACGTTACTCATTTCCTCAGGTCTACGTAAGCAGATAAATACTCAATCTCATAAAATTATGTGATGTGGTATATGAAAACAAACAATTTTCATTGGTTAAAGACCCTATGCATATCATAATAGCTTCCATGTGCTTTAATCTGCTGTCTGTCAGGATGGCTACTTGTTTAAGATGAGGGAGATAATTTTTTACATTGTTTATGAATCCCCTTCCCCAAAAATCAAATGAAAATCCCTCACCTTTAAAAACGCTAAGCTTAGTCTGCTATTTCTATATTGTATTATAGACATGGTGAATATGGAGGTCTCTGACTTACGTTCACGTAATTCGCATTAATGTAATCTTCATCTCCCTGCAGTATTATTCTTGTGGCATCATCTGCACACAAAAACAAAGAGGGAATCAAATTAACAGCTGAGTGGCATGCTTTATTACGCCCTTTTATTAAGTCAAACATAGGAATTGCAAACACACAAACAGCAGAGTACAAAGTAAAACAGATCATCTTTTATAAAATAAAATTATATAACTGATTATGTAATGAAATCTTTAATCAGGAAGTTCAAAAGTTCAGTACAACAGTTTTACAAAACATCATTTAGAAGCTAAAACAAAAGAAGGCTGAAAAGCTGCATTTAATACTCACAAGGTAGAACATCTTTGTATCGATTTTTGTCCATATTCTGAGGTACCTTTGCACATGTAACAGCCAACCCTGGCTTCTTTCTATAAAGTTGCTGCAATATAGAATGAAAAAAAAAAGATAAGAATTGAGGAATACAGTTATGTTATAAAAAACTAAATAGATTCACATGAAGATGCACAGTCCCAAAAAACCTGCAAATTCTTTTCTTTAATCATTTTCCTAACCATCTGCAAATTTCACCTAGGAATTCTTCTTTTTTTTTTTTTATGTGAAAAGAATTTTTATTGTTGCTACCTGGTCCATCACCATCTCTAGATGAATTGGGGGGGGGGGGGGGGCAGAAGGAGAATAAAACAAAGAAAGGAAAACGTGAGTTATTGCTCCAAAGCAATTGTTTCCCTACAAGCCTTACTTTTTCTTAAAACAGATACCACAGAATTATGGGCTAGCTAGAAGGGAAACTGAGGATGGGGGTTGAAGAAGCGAGCAACAGAACACACCCAAAGAAAAATGTAACAGTTAAAGAGTGATATTTCCTAGAGTTAACTGTAATAAAAAAAATTCAAACTTTTGACTCTCTGGACTAAAACCACCACATTCAATCTTGTAAGTACTTTAAAAGCAAAGCTTCAATATATCACAAACTCTTAGTAGGTAACTGCTCTCCTTTTAGGCCAAGCCCTACTTTGTAAACTTTATCTGGAGTAAGCGTGGATGTGAAAATGTATAACCAAAAGTTCTAATGTCTAAACGCATGAAGAGTATTGTATAAGGCAACAGAAGGTACTGGAAAAAAATAAAGTACTGCAATGATGCAATTGTTTTTATTGTATTACATTCAGATGGAAAGCACTTACAACTCTATCATTAACTAGGTCATGCCAGAGTTAAGTACTTCACTGAACGCTTAAAGTTTATTTTGTGTGTGGAACCATGTTCTGAATCCTCATTACAGTGCAGGATATCATACAGACTAAAAACAATAGGGTGCTGAAAAATGTTCTATTTAGGTTAAAGGAGAAGGAATAATACACAAAGGTTATTCCACTGTAAGGTTTATGGAACTCTAATGGTCAGCATCACAGCTCACCACACATTTTTCAACCTGAACAGCATAAGCAAGGGAAGAAGTCATTTGGGGAGGGATCTTAATAATACATATAAAAAAAACCCACCCACCACCTAGCAGTTAGAATGCAAATTCAAATTTACAGAGCCAAGTTGAGATTTCTAGGTTTTGTTGGAGACAAGAAAGAATATTCAATGTTGAGTACTGTGGCTTGGTTAACATTCATTTGCCATAGACAGACTTCTTAAATTCTGTCTGGGTGGAAATAAAACGGAGGAGGAAGACATTAGAGAAAAACTTGATATATCAAAGTATACAGGCTAATTAGTTATTTTATTAACATGAATGGAGAGATTGGGAATTACCAGTGGTGATGACATGACACTGCAATGGTCTCTGCTTCTGAAGAGCGCTAAAACATCAGTTAATGCAAAGCAAGAAGGCCACTAAGCTGCTACTTAGTTTATTAGATGTATCCACTGATATATGAATTTTAAAATGCGTTAACAACTAAGATAACAAAATAAAAAAGGACTAATAAGTCTTCCTCCTAAACTTAAATTTATTAATGATTTTGTAAACAAAAAAAATCCCTAAAACCTCCCCAACCCCCCCTCCCAAAGGAAAGAAACAACCAAAACTGAGAGTAAAGATGTTTACATGGGGTTTTTACATTAAGTGATATTATAGTTTCAAAATGGTTACAGAATTAATAGAGATTAATTCAGTAATAACAACTGAATTCACCTACAACAGTAATCACATAGGGAATTCCTTTAAAAACTTCCCAAACTCTAGGGAAGTAATGTATTTATTTCATATTTTTGGAGTTACTGTTTCAGTAGTTAACAGACACATCATTATCACAGATTGCAAACAACATTGTGGTTTTCTGAAAGCTGATATATGAACCATGAAGTCTAGAATTCCTTAAAAAGGGTAATCTCAGGTCTCAGAAATCTTGGGAACAGAACAGACATCATAAAAGAAATGGTTATGCAATAAATCAATCTGACTCTTCAGCTACCACCATTAAATCCTGTGGTATTTTTTAATAACAAAGGAAAAATATCAAAACCGGAAAAAATGCATTGCTGTTCTACAAGTTTTCAGGTTCAGAAAAAGATTATTCCCTATCTCATGATATAATGTTAATAAATTCTAACAACCAGGGGTCTCCACAGTTACTATAAATGTTTGGACCCCCAACAGCAAAAGGAATGCAAATATACTTACATTGTACTACCCCTCCACTGGAGGGGCAACCCAAAACTATCTTTTCCAATTCCTTATTTTAACTACGAAGATATTAATTTAATAAACTACACAAACATTTTATTAGTCAGTTTTCTGTTAGCGTTCCTTGCTAACACTGAATAACAAACACTAATGAATTAAACTATACAGAAGCTCCCAAGTCTCACTCTATTATATGGGGGAATCTCACCTAGTAAATAATTTGTCCAAGGCATAACCATCAGTGTTTTAGAACACCAGGGAAAAACACCTCAGAACCAGACTTTCCAAACTATCCTTTAAATAGAAATTAACCTTCCAACACTGATGTAAACCTCTAGGAAAAAAAAGAGCAGGAACAGTTAAGTTGCTGCTGTTATTCCGTCAAAGAAAGCAAAACATGAGAACTAACCTAAGGGTATAAAAGATGTTTAAGAAATTTCATTGAGTAGCACAGGAGAAAGAACCAAATTACAAGCAAGATTGACCTCTGTCAAAACTCCACTATTTTACCCAAAAAAGAAAAAAAAAAATTAATTTAGTCAGCTTTGGGTAATTGAGCTAAAAATTTGTAAATTAAAACAAATTCTTCTAAGCAGATGATGTTTTGTGCAAGACTTACTCTCCCCTACTTTAAGCAGGGAAGGGTGAAACTGATATACAAGTCATACGCTTGCTCCCTTGGGACAAGACTGAACATGAGCAATAAAAATTCCAAGTTATTTAAGCCCTTACATTACTTGCTGGTCACAGCTATTGGTCTGTATTAATGGCATTTGGGAATTGAATATTACCTACCTACCTCAAACTGAATAAGGACTGTCCCACTTTCCAGCCCTTTCTTTAGCTGTTCCATAGACTCCTCCAGTGTATCACCATATTCGGAACAGTTAGGAAGAAGAGATTCGGACATATTCTGGGAATCAGCTTCATCTTCTGATTTGGGCTCCACAAACTGTTTCACTACTGGAACACGTATAGAAAATTAAGATCCTCTACATACAGCGTTAGTGTGTTTGCAACACTTCTATTAAAATTTACCAGATTGTAAGGACAAAGTTCACAAAGAGGAGGCCTGGAGCAGACTACAGAAAGCAAATACCAGTAACAGATTCAACAGCATTTTTGTATGAACTAAGCTACTGTAGAAGCTACTAGGAGTCAGAGGCCGTCATAGCCTTTACAAAAAATGAAACTCCTCAAGGAACCTAACTATGAAGGCAATAACCTGACATCTAAGCGCAAAGAGTTTCTTGCTGCAGTCTAGTCTTACTGAATGAACTGCTTGACAGGCTAATGGCTCACAACGTCCACCAGAGTAAAAAGGAAATAATTTTTGCCTAAGAAGTTTCAGAATATAATCAACGTTCTGAACTCATGAACTCTGAGTAGAACCACTGTTTCTCTGTGAAAGCCATCATATCACTGAAGATGTCCATCTACAGGTGTTCTCTGCAGTGATCAGAATGGCTTATATCTCTCAGATAACAGAAAACGGGGGGCTGTTCACACTCATGACTATACAAATGATTGACATGGGACCGCAATCTTTAGGAAAGGGCAGAGACTTTTCCTATCCCCAAGCAGACGCAGGACTAGAACAGTTAAGGAAAGACCAGATATAGCAAAGTGCCAGTAGAGAGGCCTGGCATAATAGCAGCAGGACTGTGTTCAGGGATAGCAAGACCAAGAGCCCATCTGCCTTCCTAGAAATCTATGAAATTTAAAATAAAGCAAATGTTGCAGAGGAACATAACATTCAGGTCATTTTTTTCCCTCCTGCTCCCTAGTGATGCATAATCACTGCAAATTTCTAACTCATAGTGTAATTAGAAACTCTGTGCAAAACCCTTCCGTACGCATCTGTGCTAGTTAAGGTCTATTACAGCTCCTAGAAAATAAATTATAAACCAGAAGTTTCACAGCTTTCAAAATCTCTTGGGGATCGGCTTATGTTTAAGTACAGAGCAAGTATGAGAGTGAGCAGGATGGGTCCCTGGAGACAGGCAGTTGGGCTATGAGTTCCAGCTCCCTTGAGGCGTCCATAGCCAGTATATCAGTAACTCAAAAGTTAAAATAATGTCCCTTGAATGAAACGCAGCATCTCAGCAGAACTCTGTTTAAAATACAAAGCCTTAAGACCCTACATAGATCAGAGACTGTTTCCTATTTGCTGATAACAACTTGGTGAGTAGCCAGCACAAGTCATCAAGCTCATTATTGTCGGATAACATCTATTATAAAAATGAAAAAAATGCCCATTTGATTTCTGTTTTACTGTTTAAGTGTTCTATGGAATAAAAATGGATATTTGCAAACCTAGAACTAAGGATTAATTAAATTATTTTACATTTACAAAATAAGAACTTTTTCAAGAAACCATTTATTCTTACGGATTGTAGAGTTTAAATTAAAGAGAAATTCTAACTCAATATATTCTCTGCTGTAATGGTAAGAGGCTACTGCTAAAACAACTTATGCTAGAAATTCAAATGCAGGGAGATCTCCTTTTTAGCGCAGACCTAGTCTCAGTGCACTGACATGCATTTACGTAAACAGAAGAGGGGACACAACAAAGCATGACTGCAGCAGTCTCAAACACATTAAAAGTAAATAAAATTAGTACAGTTACCTTTCCGCCTGACCAAAAGCGCGAGCTCTCGTGTGTGAGATTCTCTGCTGGCTTTTATAAACATTACCACCTGGTCATGTGTATGCTCTGAGATATCTCGGCCATTAATTAATACTATGTGATCACCTTCATTCAGTTTTGGAATGCATTTATCAGCCTGTTTCAAGACCAAAGAAACACATTAATACCATCGCATCCATCACATAAGGAAGAACAAATTAGGGTATTAAGTTCATCATATAAGCAAAGTCTTCAGACTTATCCTGACAGAGTTTCATCGCCTGCATTATCAGTTTTATCAGAGGATTCAGATCTATGGCTGTGTTAACGGCTTCAAAGCCTCCCGATGAAGACAAGAAACAACTCAGACAGCATACTGACAGCTATAAAAAGATGTTTTTAATCAAGCAGCCATCACCAGATTGCTTTTAAAGATCTACACTTCAGACTGAGTCTGAATAGCCAATAGCTAAAATCTATTTGCAAATTAATTTCTGGAAAACAAGCTTTGGGCACATAAGATAACACAGATTAAATTATTTAGAGAACAAACTTCAATTTTTGTGCAATACGTATTGAAAAGTAACAGCCATAAAAAATCATGTTTGGAAACTGAATATAATTTATGTAACATGACATTCCCCAAACTCACTTTTCTATTGAGAGTTTTTTTAAAAAACTAAATCCATGCACATTTGGTATTTTTGTTACCAGATTCTTGTTCAAGAAGGGAAAACTCATCAAGTGCTGCCTACAGATAGAGAGCATTCCTCCCATCAAAGCTGTAATAAGGAGATGCAGGTCTTGACTCATGATGCTTACAGTACTGTGCATTTGCGACAAATTCTATTGCTGCCTCTGCTGCAGAGAGCACTAAAACAAAGTTGCCTCCATTCCAAATTACAAGTCACATTATTGGTATCATCTTGTCCTGGATTAGACAGCTGCTAACCTCAAGGGTATGTTTGGCTTTTTTCTGTCACACTTCTGAGTATATTTTGCTCCAAGTCCAATGCAAATTAATTCCAGCCACGGTCAGACTACAAGTGAGCAAGATTCGACAACCTTTGAAGAGTGCCAAGTAGCATGACTATTTTATTTTCAAGGCCATCCTGAATTTTATTTTGTCTAGGAAACACCCAGCTACGCAAAAGTGATGTACTTAGGCATACACTCCATTTTATATACTTTATATGAATAATATATACTCTGTTGCAGCCTGCTATACTCTATTCATAATTGCTTCCCGTCTTCAACACTAGCACAGGTTCTCTGAACTTTATTTATCCAATGTTCTCTACCAAAAAACAAAAGGTGAGCAAGGAGTTATGATTAGTCCTCTCCTCCTGATCCTTGTTATGCCTTACAGAAAGCATGGATAGCTTCTGAGGTAAGTTTCAGTGATGTACTGTATCACCAAGTAACAAACGGGAGACGAGAGGAAAGAGAGGTGATGACAGAACCTACAGGAAGAAAAAAATGCAGAAAAAAAAGTAGAAGAGAGGATATGAAGAAGTAAATAAGTCAGGAACTATGTGTGCCAGGGAAAAAAGTAAAAGAGGAAAGAAAACTTGAAATGTGCATGAGAATCAAAAAAGGAAAAGAAAAAAAAAAAGGCAAAGAGAAAAAGAAATGTATGCAAGAAGTAAAAACCCACATAAAAAAGCTGCTTAAAAACCTTCCAAGAAATAGCTTCCCCCAACTTTTTCTAAAGAAAGAAGGAAAGAAAATAAGGAAAAATGGGAAAGATAAAAAAAAATGAACAAGAGACAAAGAAATGCAAACAGAGGACGAAAGGAATTTAAAACAGCCATGATCTTAACATCGATTTAGCTACCTATTCATAGCTCCTCAGAAGAGCACCTACCACACTTGGTTCATTTTCTGATGGTAACGCTGAAGAATGCAACTGTGAACAATTGATTTATTACTCTGAGATATTACTGCTAGTCGTATTTGAAAAGATAAATGATATATAGAACATATCAGTCATATAGACCTTATCAGGCCAGTCTGAGAGCATCAAGAAGTCAACAAGAATATAAAGGGAAAGGTTCCTGTATCTCCTATATTTGTGCTTAATTTAGACTTCTTGGCTGGTCGCTGGCTGCTATTCTTTGTTACAAGGGGAGATGAATATCTATGCTCAAAGAAACAGTGTTAATCATGTTAATCATGTTAATGTCTCAGTCATCTCTCTTGCTTGAATCACCCAACTGTACAAAATATATTTTGAAAGGGGATTAATTCCTTCCATTTAAGCATAATTTGTAGATTTTTCAGATACCAAGCTTTTCTAGACAATTATGTCAAAGGCTTCCTATCCTATCGACACCCCCTATGTTTCATTTTATGAAACACTGACACACTCTATGTTTGTTTTATGCTAATCACTCCGTTCTCGGCTCCTAGAAGCATGCATACTATTTTTCAATCAGAAGATCTATTAATTACAGCCATAATGACTACTTTATCACCTTAGGATATTAATATTTGTGGGGAAAAAAAATTAGTATTGAGCTTCCATTACAAATACCAGCTCTAATAAATGATTTTTCTCCTTTAGATTTATGCTCTCTCCCACTTCCTTCTCCTATTCTGTCCTCTCCCCAAATCCTTCCAGTGTTCTAGAATGCCGCTGCTTTGGAAGGAGACTTTAAAAAGACTTTAGGATGGGGAAAGGAAAACATTGTCTTATTTTAGTGTGTAGACTTGTCCTCCCTCCCCACCACCAAAAAGACAGAGATCTTTTTGGAGGAAAGAGGAAAAAAAAGAGACTTACGAACCTGAGAAGTAATATTAGCATTTACCGAATAGCATCCCTGAGGGCAATTTGCACGGTAATGAGTAAATCCAGAGCAAGTTAAAATACTAGCAAATACAACGAAGAAATAGTAACGCTGAGGTTCTGTGTAGTTAAAATGACCTAAAAATGCATTCCACATACCACTGAACTTGAACTTTGAAGTGTCAGCTACATTTCATTAAGCAGTCAAGACCAGATGAATTTCAGTTTATGGAAAACAATAACACCAATGTTAATATTGCTATGCTCTAAAAATAATTATCTCTCTCTTTTACCCTTGCTGCAACATGAAGTGATTTCTATAGCATTGCTGTTGAGTGAAATTTGTTAGATAACAGTTCCCAGTTTATTCCCTGACCCTTAAAAACTTTTAACTTGCTTGGTGGCTTAGCAGGCTAGAGAGCCAATTGGTCATTTGGGTCTATGCCTACTAACTGGAGACACTCAAAGGAGGTGTGTAAGTTAGAAGTCCAGTCGCTTCCATTCCCTTTCCAGTCAAAGGGAAAAAAAGATCAACGCTTCCCAGAAGACAATCTGAATCTGCCAAAGGAAATCACTGCCTCTGGAGAAGCCTTTCTTTCTTTAGCTGACTGTGGAATGAACCTGCTGCTTCTACATAATTTTCATCATCTCAAATCACCCTTAAGGAATTAGCTAGACTGAACATGAGTCTTCTTAAGGACATTTTAATTTTCACTTAGGAAATCTAAATTATAATGATAATTTCCTATTACTCTTCTATCCAAATAACTATTGTAGTTCATAAAGGAGTTTTGCACACTGTGCAAGTCTAGCCACAAAACCATAAATGGGACAGAAAAAAACTTCCCACAATCTGTTGTACCTCGATTTACATCATGACATTTAGATATCATTCCTGTGACCGCTTACCAAATTTCAAGAGTCTGCAATATGGAGAGCACACCAGATTTTTCAGGATTAAGGCAGGAATATTAAGTTTGCACTGAGAGTGTTTTTGAGAGATGAGAAATACTTTGAAAGAAGGTGACTGGAAAAAAAAAAAAGCTTAAAATAAGATAGCATTTGTCCTCACAAATTTGTTATATTAATTATTCAGAAAAAAAATCACCAAGATGTTCTGTCACTGTCATTGTTTCACAATTCAACATAAGAATGCAAGAACGGTTGTACTGATTCAAATGAATGTTCCACTCATCTCCAGTGGCAGCCATAAGCAAAACAAGAACAGTGCAAACAGGTATTCCTTTCCAGGATACTCTCCCATCCTACAACTGATTTTAGCTCCCCGGGTTTCCTTTACCTGTTGTAGTTTGTCTATTCAGTAACCTTCAGCAGGTTTTTCTCCCAAGAATTTGTCAAGTCCTTTCTGGACCCTATTTAAGTTTTCTTGTGCACAGTATCCTTTTTAAAGGAGTTCTATAGGTCTGCTATCTGATATGTGAAGAACCACTGCTTGTTATTTATTTTCAACCTGACTTTCACTGACTTAATTTGTTCTTGTACTGGAATCCCCTCGTTCTAGTGGAATCCCCCGCTATGTTTTTCACAATGGTCCTAATCTTGCAATTCTCTACTACATGTCCCTTTAACTGTTTTTTGTTTTTTTTGTTTTTTTTTGTTTTTTTTAGCTGTAGATGCCCAGACTACTTTTCTTTTAGGAACACTGTTCCATACCTTCAGTCGTGCCTGCTGCCCTTCAAACATTTTCCAATTCAAGATGTTTTTTGGGAGGACAAGGGGAAGCTTAAACAAACTATGCTTTCTACTGGTATCTTTTTTTGGCTAACAATGCCCGATCTTTTCATCTGTGGTTTAAGAAACCAGTGATAAAATTAATTTCTAAAGAGAAAAGCTCAGCTGCTATCTTGTACTGGTTGACGGTTTCCAAGTTTCTATGTGTAAAGACCTATGTGAGAGGGGAAGAGAGTAGCAAAGGAGGAGTTAAAAATTATAGCAATTTACTTACAGGTGATCCTGGAGTTATTCTTGACACCACTAACGGCATTTTTTGATCTACACCACCCTAGAAGAACGTCAAGTAAATAATGACTGTAAACAGCATTTAAAAACAAAAGTAGATGATTGCTGTGTTACACGAGGCCCATGCTGTGTCATTACAGACAGAGTCAGTAAGACTGACTTTTCATCAGTAAGTGGCAGGGTTATTTTTTTGTTTTTGAACTCACCAATTATTAATTTCCAGTAAATTAGGGCTAGTGAGGATGTTCAGTGTCTGCTTACCCACACATTTTAACACCAGCAGGCAATAAACAAATGAAATGCAGCATTTATCCTAACCCTACCCACCAAGTCGAATTAGGCATTTAAACTCACAAGGCAAACTGCATTCTTAGACATTGTGCTGAACCTGGAAGGGATCAAGTAGGATCCAGTGTCCAAAAAACTATACTCCCTTATTCCCTTTACATGACAAATTAAAGTTCTATCAGTGCACCACCAATAAATACCAAATGTGAGACCATCAACTTCAGCTCTTGATTTTACTGATACTATGGCTACTTCACACTACTCTGGCCACTTAAATTTTTACATTTCTAGTGTGTTTTTTTTTTTAACTTTTTTTTTTTTTTTAAATGTTGAGGCCCCATTTGCCAGAAGTTGATGCCTTAAACTAGGCTTCCAAGTGCATATTTAAGCAGCTAAATAGGCAGTCTGCTTGGGAAACACATCATTCCTGAAGTACAACTAAAGAATACAAAACTCGCAGAAACTTATTTTGGTAAATGTGGCTTTATCATTTAAGAATCAGGCTGCCACTTCTACAAATTCTTTGTTCATAAGAAATCCATGTAGGATATACCGCTTTCCCCAAACCATCCCATTAAAAATGAAAAATAATATGTCAAAGCATGAGATCTATATAAACCCCTTGAAAATAAAAGATTGCTGTTTTACCTTTAGATTAAATCCAAACTTCCCATCTTCATCTGGTGTGATACGCACCAAAAGTAAGTCTCCCTCAATTAGTTCATTCTGCAATATATATAAAGAAATATATTCCTAATTTTAAAGCTAAAATAGCAGCAGATTAGAATATAGTGTATCCAAATTTAGATATATTCTAGATGAACGCTATGTGTAAATCCACGTTTAAAAAAGGAAGAAGCTAAGATTACAGAATATACTCACTACTATAACCTTTTTCTTTCTTATTATTGTAAAACCAGCAACACATATCATGGTAAATGTGTTCAACGGTTTCTCTGTCCTAACCCTGTTACCCTCAGCTTTCTCTATTGATACCTCCATTTGAAATTTTCAGTATGTTGTCTTTGCTAAAGGTGACTTGAAAAAGAAAAAGCATTAAGCGTAATGCATTTGAAGAACTTTTACTGTGAGGACTATGAAGCAACTACTATTTCCCAATTCTTTCCCTATAAGAGAGGGCACTGTCACCTTCTGCAGGAGATCCCAGGTCAGACTAGCTAAAATCTGGCAGCAGCTACTGGGAAGGCAAGTTAGTAAGCTGCCACAGCACTACCGTGGCTGAAAAAAGTGGGGAGAAGTGATAGGCTACCATAAGACTAGTAGGGAGTGATTGCTCTCTAGCCACCTCAGGATTCAAAGTATGATTTTTTCCAAGTCCTAAAGAGGAAACGCTGGGGGTAGAGCAGAGTCGTGCTTGCTATCGAGACATAAAGCAGCCCGAGTTATCTCATCTTTCCATGAGGACAAGGAAATAGGACTCAATCACGCAAGAATTTCCCATTCCATTAGGAACTTTCCTGGCAGATGCTCCTGGAAACCTGGACTCTGCGAACCAGTGCAGTTGGCAGGCTTGCCCATCATATTGGGTACACAGCACTGGGTAAATCCGAGTAATAAGAAAAGATTTATCCTTATTAACGTGTAACATATGCTCTTCCTGCAATATAGCCACAATTTTTTTCGGGTTCTTAAACTACAGTTCAAAGCTACATTTAATACTAGTTTTGAATTTAAAATAACCCAACTGGACATACCTTATCACAGTAGTATTGACTGGAATCTTCTGTTAA
This sequence comes from Struthio camelus, assembly GCF_040807025.1. NCBI lineage: Eukaryota > Metazoa > Chordata > Aves > Struthioniformes > Struthionidae > Struthio > Struthio camelus. The sequence goes on from NC_090943.1 coordinate 69,937,269, forward strand.
GTGGCTTTTTGTAACGTTGTCATACGTTTCTAGGAACTGCTTATCCACTCCTTCCACTGGGTAAGGGCCCAAAAGGCTATCAACTCCACTGGGAGACGGAGACAAAGCTTTAGGTGAGGTATGGGTCAGAGAATTCTGAGTTGGACTATTTTCCAACACGTTCCTTCATTTAAAAAAGATAGATAAATATTAACAAGGTGCTACTGTCGAGAGTTTTAAGTTCAACAAGGTGAAACCTACAAATATACTGCCTACTTAGAAAAGAAGCCAGCTTTACACTTTAGACTTAATATCTGCTTCTTGTGATGCAAAGTAGCAAAACTGGAGGATGATCTAAGCATATCATTTGATCAGTGGACATCCAAAACTGGACACAAAACTAGACAAGTAGAAACATTATTAGCAAAATACCTGGAGGTTAGCAGTGAAAGATACTGTTGCAGTGGTACAGGAAATCACAGTAACCTGAAGGAAACAAGAGCTGAAACCCAGGGGCTTCAGTATGTCAGTTGCCAATCCTACCCATGAAAAAACTTAAGACAGTGATTCCACCGCAATTCTTGCAAAGTTCCAGCATACGCTTCATTCCTCCTATGGGTGCTATTTCAGCATTGCCCCTCTGAGAGAAGGCAGTTTGCAGAAAAGCCATGGTAAATTCCGCAAGAAATAAATGAGACAGCAAAGGGTTCAATGTCAGCTAATATATCCTTTAGTTGACGTAATAATAGAACCTTAAAATTCAGGAAATAAGGAAAAAAGTTGAGTAAAGTAAACGAATGCCTCAAATCTTCAAATTGGCTAAATTCTCTGGTGGTGCTCTATACACTTTAAAACGTTCACTTTATCTATATACACACTTCTGAAAAGGAAGAAATGCAGATCTCTGCCTAATAAAACTAAAATTCTTCTTCAATTGGATCAAACTCACAGATATCATACACAGTAACTACTTCATCTTGGTATGTACTACACAATACATTACGAAAATGCTTTGACTCAGGGAAAACTTGGATACGGTTTCACATCGATGACATACAGCTGTGCGTATGGCAAAACCAAGCCCTGACTACTCATACTGCCCCCGTGCAGAAGACCTTTCACTTGCATCTCAGATCATCATGCTCAGTGGCAGTATACTTTGCAAAAGTACTCTGCACTGCTAACGGCAACTCAGCATTGCAATTAAGTATATTTGGTCCTTGGAAGTACACATGCTGTTACGTGTGTGTTCTAGCATGTATGCAATTCATTTTCAATAAACTTCTTCACCATTTCTAAAAGCGACATTAAATTCTCACAGGGTGGAGGTAACAGAAGAATATGCAAACAAATACTGGCATTAAAATTTGTGAGTTCAAATATTTGTCCCTTCCCTTGTAATAGCCTAGCATATAACTACTACATGTGAGCCTTTCTGAACAATTCCCAGTAGCCACTGCTAGCTGCCAACGAAGAATTAGTACTACACTAGGGAGGCACGCAACTTAGGCCTAACAAACAGCACAAACAAGGCAGTAAGCTTTAAGAAAGCAAAGACTCACTCCTTGGTTTGTACAAATGCGAGTGCAACTAAAACATTCTGAAGGGCCACAGTGCACCATGCACAGTGCAAGCAAAGTTATTCTTGCATTAATACTTCTGATGTGCAGTTTACTACTATTTAAATATAGTTTACTACATTTAAATTTAATATGAATTAATTTTTTTGTGCAACATTTGCAGAATTTTCAGTTATTACAGAAGATGTTTTTCAGTGTTCAGGAGATATTGCTCTCTTGGCTCTGTGAAGCTGAAAAGACTTCGAAGTAGTGAACTATAATGACAGTTCAAACACAGAATTATACCCTCAAAATTTTGGATTTTCATCTAGTAACTTCCACGACCTTTCATGATCTGTTGCTAAGTAAGTACCAATACTGCATATGTAAATACATCATGCTAAGATAATTTTTCAGAATATATCTTTTTAAAAAAGATTTTCCCTTACAACAGTAGATTACAGTTCACAATGATTCTCCACTGTAGGAAAAAAATACAAATGCAACAAATCGTTTCAGTTAATGCTCTGTGGCACTCTATAAAGAGTTTCCAGATAAAATTACCAATGGATTTTAACATTATTAAGCTTTTACAAAATGTTCTACTGAACAGTTTAAAAAGCAGCTTTTCTGTTAACAGTGGTTAGGGGCATGTTAGGACTTAAAGACTTGCCACATCATGATCCCAAGCCTTAATTTTTCAAAAAAGCTTTACAATCTTCATTGGTTTATACATCTATGTCTGTCTTCTAACCCTACAAGATCGCTATTGTGAAAACTCAGTTCAAGTTATCTATTTTACTGCATATCTTAAAGCTAAAGATTCCATAGTAGAAAGTTTAAAGAAAACTCACTTTGGTGATTCTCGTTCAGATGACCTGTTAAAAACCAGTAAATGAACATAAGTTAAATCTTTAAGAAAACTGAAAATAAACTCTAATTAAAAAAAAATCTGTTTAAAAGATGAAAGATGTGCTCACAGTAAATTAAGAAATACTTAATCCTATGCTGAAAGTCTGAGTTATGGTTATGGAATTTGTGAAATACTCAACAACAAAAAGAAACAGTAGATCTAACAGTTCACTTCCACTTTTGGCTGAAAGCCAACTACCCATAACACACATCTGCTACTTAAACTTAAATATGCAAGGTTTGCAGTGGTACAATTGTTTAACAAGATACTCTACATCACCTGAAAATTTGAGTTTTAGATGTGGGTAACAACAACTACAGATGTTACCGACTGTTTTGCAAAAGCCAAAACATGGCAGAATCTTTATGTACTGCTAATGGGAAATTAGCATAGGCACTTCAGAAGCATAAAGTGCCTTGTAGTTAAGCTCACAATGCAAGACCAGAACAGATGCTGATGCAGAGAAATGGAGGACAAAGCATAACTAAAAGGGAAGTGGTAACACAGATGAGGACAATCTAGCACAGAAAAGAAGGGCAGTTAAATTAAAACTCTTTTCAAAGCAGCTTGGTAGATTATAATAGATTCCTAAAGCATTATCAAAATAATGTCCACACACTGTATCTGACACGGGAAAAAACTCTCTTCTTCACTCATTATCATCTAGGAGTGAAAGAATCTATATAAACTTTAAAAAATTGTGCCTGAGAAAGCTATTGCTTAAAGGTAAAACAACAACAAAAACAAAGAAAAATGATGAATGCAAGAATTAATATGCTGCCAGGCTGTCCATCTAATCCAGGATTCTGGACTAACATCTGATGCTTAGGACAGTTATCAAGAAATAGAGCAAGCGTATAGTGATACTTCATGAGAAGACTCTCACAGCCTCCAACAATTAGCAGGTCTACGATTTCTCGAGTTGAACTTGTGGCTTACTCAACTGTACTTAACTGAAAAACTGAAATACACTATAGCAGCTGGAAACAGAAGTAACTGATATTGATGAAGATGCTACACATGTCATAGACAGTTCACCCAAAAATAAGCAAAGATGGGTCCAGTTAATTACAATGTAAAATGCGGTATTTATTACCGGAAGGTAACTTCATTTCCTCTAAAGTCACGTTTTAGTGCATATCATCATCTTCTTGCATCCTATTATTTCATGTAGCTACAGTAGTTGGTTAAAGGCTGAGACTACAAGCTATTTCCTCCTGCCAGTCCCTGAAGGTACTGAGAAAAGAAAGCTATCAAATAGCTACCTTAAAAAGACCTATGCTATTTTCATCTTGAGCAATTTCTTGTCTCAAGTTTGTATTTCTTCTCCAATGAATTCTCTTGAATTCAGTAGTCTAGCTTCATATGTTATCAGGTGGGGGTTTTTTGTGCTTTTGATAATGTGTTCTGGCAAAACTGTCATGCTCCTTTTCTTATTCAATTCAGTTAAAAAACAAAAAACAAAACAACAAAAACACACCACCACCACAAACCCAGAACCGTAAATACTGCTTTTTACTTAATGGATAGTACTTAACTATTGCCCATTATTGTTTTTGCTTTAAAAATATAATCAAAATATTAATCAGCAATTAGCTGTAAGGTCATGGAAGGAGTTCATGCTCCTGCCTTTCTTTTATTTACTTTTTTATATATATATTTTTATATATTTTTGTTTTGTTTTGTTTAAGTTCACCTCCAAATTTTTTCCAAAAATTAGCTGCTACATATGGAAAAAATAAATCAGAAGTTGCACTATACAGTAGCAATTTTTAAAATAGTCAAATAAGGTAATTAGAAATCAACTGAAATAGCAAGCTATACTATATTACATCAAGTAAAACAATAGGCAAACAATAGACAGAAATACTTTGCTTGCAAAACAAAGTAGGTTTACGGCAGATGGGATAGCTTTGCAAATTTCTAAGAGGCAGGGGTCATGCAAGTCCAGCCCTGGTAAGCAGTGACCAAAAATAGTGAAAGATATATGTAAGTCTATCCTGGAAAAATATAAACATGAAGCAGTTTGTTTTGGATACAGAGTTCTTAAACTGTCAATTTAGGAAGCAACTCACAGCATACAGTTTACTTTAATTATTGTCCTGTAAAACAACTTCAATATTATGTAGTTTCACCAAAACTACAGTCAAAACAAGCTGTAGCATCATTCTAGTTCAGTTCCCTTACACGTATTTTATCGTATGAACAAATTATTCCCGGAGAGGCAGAGCTAGTAAAGCCTGATTTCCTAAGAATTTCTGGAATATGAGTTTTTAGTGTTTCTATTTTAAGTTTATTCTTCATTATTAACACCTAACTTCTTCCCTCTTTGCTGCCATCATGCCCCCCCCGCCCTGTGACTCATTGACATTCCCTCCCACAAGGGCCTCGGTTTCTCCTGTTTGCAAACCCCGCAGTATTTTCACCCGCTAAGCACTAGTGTGCCAAAGCTCCCTCCTTTGGCGATCTATACACCCACATGCTGCCCGACCAACCAACACCGCAACTGAACAGACAACATTTGAGCTCATACTGTAAATTCTCAGGGAGATTAATTTGAGACTTTTGGCTGCTTAGCCACTGATTTGCATTAAGTTTGTAAAAACTTTTCATCTTTGAAAACGCCACTCCTACATTAGATTTGATTTCAAACATCCAGATTTTCTAAAGTAGAAATGGAGGGGCAGGGCAGTGACAGAAGCCTTATTTCCTTAGGAAGTCGAGCTAAAAATAAAAAAACTAAAATTTATTTTTAGCTTCAGCTAATTGATTTCCTAGGGAGGGAAAGAAAAAAAAGACCACACTGTACATCCGTTCTATCTTTTGTCACAGCAGAGCTGCAACTCTTAACAAATTCTACACAGAATTCAAGTTGCCATTAGTTAATCGTCTTGAAAGCTCCCACAAAATTTTACACACCATCAGATTGTGATACAACTAGATACAACTGCTTTATTTTATTATAAAATCCCCCTCCAATGTAGAGCAAGAGTTCATTTGAGGCAGAAAAATCAGCTAAGAGTTCTATTCATACACTGTTTATAAACATAAAGCAAATTCTCAATTAACTCAGCAATACTTACGTGTGGGATATATATTCTTAGTTGTATTTGCTGAGGGTTAATGTATTGAATTATTGCACTTCCATTCATTCACATTAGCTCCGAAAGAGTTACTGATTCATTCTGTAACCTTCTAAGGTGTAAAAAAGTAACCAAAAACTTTGCATGAAAAAATGATCAAATTCAACCCTTAAAATACATGGCTGGCAATGGAGCTCTACCTTCATGAAGTGCTTAGTAGCACAGCATGCCATTGCTGCAGAAACTTTGTTCTCCACAACTCAGTTAAATAGTATTTCTAGCACTTAATTACTCACTGATGCGATGAAGTACTACAAACATGAAGTATTCCACATTTTACTAACATATTCACCTTCCTTATTTCACAGCATGCCACAAGCATCACATTTTAAAATCAATAAAAAGAGAACACTCACCAGACCAACCAACCAATCTTTTCATCAAGAAAGAGAGACCTTCCTTGCAAGGAGAGCAAACTTGCCATTGGTTCAGCTAACATGCAAACACTTTAAAACGGCTGGTAGTTTCTCTTGCTTTCTCCACACTATGTCTAAAACAAAGCCATTTCAATCTTCCACTCACTAGGGATTGCTCTGTCACTGCTAATCGTTAGAACTGCTTGCCCTGACTATCTGATTCTCCTGGTCTGTCAGGTTTTAAGGAAAGATCCCTCCTTCCCAGTCTGGTATGCTCTATCAGAGAATTCTGCTGCTCTGGATTAAACTGAAGCCGAGCAAAACCCCAGGAGAAAAGGGACAACCGAAACAATAGAATAAGAGCACCCCCTCCCCTTCACAAACAACTGAAGGAAACATCTGTACAGACTGGTCTTGCCCTTGTGGTGTTCTTGAAGTTCTTAAAGCTTTTTTTAATCCTAACACCTGCAAGGTTGTTGAGACTGTGCCAGTGCTTCTATTATCTCTTTTCTGAGATCTCATCGTTTAAGCCAGCATTTAGCAATTAAGCTAGCTAGCATCTAACTAGCAACTAGCAAATAAGTGAAAGATGCTTACAAGAACATCTTTTTGCCGCCTTATAGAGAAATGTATATACAGAATGACTTCTCTTCAGCATTTCTATACAGAGAACTGTATAAGAAGGCCATGTACACTCTTTGTGCCACACACTTAGAGCTACACTACAGAAGAACTTGCAGACTTTATGGTATACACCAAGCTTTTCAGTTATTGTCTATAAATTCCAAATGTGGACATCAGTAAGCTGTTGCCACTACCCATAAAAGGATTCTTTCTGTTTCCCTCCACTTCCTCTGTTGACCATACTCCAGCTTACCATACAGGCACCTTTTTTCATGAGTTTCATGCATTCTAAGATTCCACAACTGCTCAATTTGCTGTAAAATTTGCTTTATCACAGATTTGCACTTCATAACGTAGGCTTTTTTTTTTTTTTTTAAGTTATTATAGCTCTAGCCCAAGAATATCGCAAAATCTCCTTTGAAAAGCTCGCAGAGCACGAGCCAGAACAGTACCCTCCCCTTGGTAGACTCCACAGACCAACTGAAACAAGTTCTTCAAGATATGACCATTGTTATTGTAAGCAGGTAAATGCTAACTAACCTCCACAGGTAAGAACACCAATGGTACCACTGTCAAGCATGTCAATACTGGACATTTTATAAGAAAAGTAAAGCCACTAAAATTCTTCTGCCATTGTTTTTCAAATGTCAAAAGCTCTCCGTTTTAGTTAGGAGTCAATATGGCATTTCCTATAATGTAACCTCTACAAGGAAATCATGCTGACTATGTGTAGTGGTAAACAAAAATAAAAAATAAGCAACTCAATATTTATTAAAAGGTGCTTACATAAAAGTAAGGCATGAAAGCTTATTGCCAGAGACACAGCAGTGAAAAAATTCTAAACACATTGATCTCACTAGTGTATTTCAGATTTGAGGGCAGCATGCATGCAGAAGACACAAGGAGAATTGGGAAATACATCTCTGCAAAGGCCAACTCAAGCTGGTAATTCACAAAATAAAATGAATGAGACATCTAGTAAGAATAAATACTGAATTTAGCTATGTTTATCAGAAAACTGTTCCATATAGAATGGAGCTGAAGGAAGGAGGAGAAAGAGCACTGTATGTACCAGGGAGGGTAAACGCTCAAGCTCTAATAACAGATGGAGAAGATAAAAAGAAATTACTGCAATAGGCAAGCTGGCATTAACTCTGGAGTATAACTGACAACTGAAATAGAAACAGACATCAGGTCACTCCTTTTGGATGGAAAACGATTATTTTATTGAACTGGTGAGGAAAAAACATAGTACATTTGAATAAGGATATATGTTCAAAAAGAAAAGTATATATGTAAGCAAAAGAAAACATACATGAACCCAGTATATGTATATTTTAGAGGGAAGAGCACAGTAACCCCCTTAAAAGTCTATTAGTAATATTCTTAAAAACCTTAGAAAAAGCTTGGGTTGGGAAAGAGTATTAAAAAATCATTTAACAGTGGTTTTGAAAGGGGTTTATAATAATTCGAAGTCATGATTTCTGAAGTTGTAGTGCTCCTACCTTCCTTTACAACATTTGATCCTCATTTCACAATGGCTTGGATTATAAAATTCAATCGTGTTTTATCTTGCCTGGTTGAGAACAAGTACTTTTTGTGAACTTCTTTTAAATAGAGGTGTAGAAATGGAACAGAAGGACAAAAAAGGGAAGTTTTCATTAAGGTAGTAAGGAATACATTCATAGCATAAGATCCCACATGAGGGTCCAGCAAAAAAGTTTTTGATTTCTATGTTTATTCGAATATGAACTAATATCACAGAGAGACTATAGACAATTCTCAAAAAACTTCACGCTCATTGCAGCTGATAAGGAGGGTGCAAATGGTAAGTGATGGAAAGACAAGGTTAAGGGACATGAAACTGAAGTGTTCTGAGATGTATTGCCTAGTACCAAAAGGATATTTCCCTTGGGACAGACTGAAGCATGCGAATAATGACAAGGAACCCATGTGAAAGGCAGAGGATTTTGTAAAAACAAGGAATTTACTACATTTGTACATGATTGACGGTTGAGAAAAAAATTTACTGAACTGAATTCTTTTAAGATATTTGCAATTTTCTACCAAGAAAACAATGTTACTGAGACTTAGCTGGATGCATCTGACAGGCGTTTTCAACAATAACGCTTTAAGAATCTTGTACACAAAATGAATTACATTTTAGTTAATATAATGACGTACTCCTCACAGTAAGTTCACCAAAACTCACTATACAGCTACAGTTTATTGTCTATTAGAATAGTAAGCTGAAAGAATTGAACAAATGCAGCATGAGATCAGGAAACCAATTTTCAATGCAATACCTTCACCAGATGATACATTATGCTTACACAAGGAGCATACGTGCACTTCCAGAAATTCATAGCTTAATCCAAGTGAATTTCCTTTTTGTATACTAATTTATCCTTTCCATTTCCTTCCCCTCCAACTCTGGGACTGCATACATTATGCCTTCTATATCACCAGCAAAAGATGATTTTAGAACACAAGATAGAGAGGCTTATAGCTTTGCAAGCATGTTTAAGAAGGGAAACATCTTATGAACGAAATGGTGTAACAATTATAATTTTAGAGTAGTTTAGGTTGGAAGGGACCTTGGGAGGTCATCTAAACTAATTTCTTGTTCAAAGATGGGTCACTGACAAAGTTAAATCAGGTTGCTCAAGTCCTTGTCCTACTGAGTTCTGAATACCTCCAAGGATGGAAATGCCACTAACCTTTCTGTCAACCTACAAGAGGACTTAACCAATCTCACTATGAAATGCTTTTCCCTTCCCCTAGAATCTTATTTCCTTTCTACAACTTGGGCCTATTGCCACACATCTTTTTGCTGTGTACCTTGAAGAGTCTGCCTCCAGCTTCTCTATGACCCTCTGCTGGCAGTAGAAGTCAAAAATTCAATTCCCTCACCTTCAGCCTCTCCTCCTACATCATATGTTCACATCTATGAATAACCAGCTATTTTTATCCCACTGATTATGTCTTTAAATAAAAATAAGATCCATAAGGCTCTCATCTGTCAGTTTTTCTTACCGAGTGATCCTATACCTCTTCTTGAAATGTGATTTGCAATGATCTTTTTGAAATATAGATTAAACAGAAAAGTTTATAGCTAACCTTTTCTGTTAAGCTATAGTCTACTCTTAAAAAAAAAAAAAAATACACCTAATTACATGTTCCTGTGCAGTCTGCTACTCCAGATCAAATAGATGTCTTTGGTTTATTTTATTACACAGTCAGCAGGAGCAATCAAATACAGTTTAACTAAAAGACCAGCATACAGCTTTATAGAGTTACTTTTCAAGCCAAGAATTTAGATTTTTTTTTTTTCTCCTTAAAATAGTACCTAATACATGCCCTTGGCTACATTATTATGTTCTTATTAAGAACCCTCTCCACTCAAAAAGGTGTGTTCACAAAAATATAAAAGAAAGGCATTAAAAGAGCAAGTAACACCTAATCTAATACTCCAAACTAATCCACTATTCTACATAATTATAAAATATATTTAATTTTATATAAAATAACATATTATAAAACGCACATTTATATATTTTATAAACACATAAAAAGCAAAAACCCATGTAATCTGAATTTTCAAGCTCAAAAATAAACTCTGTTCCTCATACAAAGGAGAGAGTGGTCTCACACAAGTTAACATAAATAAAAATACCTTGGGCCATGAGAAAACTCACTTGTTTCAGTAACACCGTTCACTTTAGTAGTTGCTTGCTCCTGAAAGAAGCACCAGCTTGCTTCAACGATGATACAACATTCAGTTAAGGGGCAGGTGTGGGTATTTGTAACAATGCATGGCCCTCCAACAAATCTGGATTAAAAACTTAAATCCACAGGCATGAAATGAGTCAAAGACACTTCACATTTCATAGTCACTGGCTGAAAGACATGCAGCTTCCTGCAGCTGGATTCCCTGGAGTTAAGAATATTAAACAGAACAGTGCTCTGTCTCAGTTCACTACAGAGTTGGAACTTCTCTATGTCACACTTAAGGCATCAGAGATTCTAATGAAATACTGGTGGGTGGGAAAGAAGAGAGGAAAAAGGAAGAGAACGTGAGGAGAATAAAGTTCAAAGCTCCTTAGATACTTCTGTTACCTGCCTTTATTTTCTATGGCAAACCTTAGACCTCAGCATTTTAAAGTTAAAAAGTGTTTAATTTGTGGATTACTGAAACATTAAATTAGTTTGGATTTGTAGATCTAATCTATTAATCTAATTCAAATTATTAATCTAATTAAATCTAAAAAACCCCTAGAGTTTAAATCTACAGATTTTTAATGTACAACAAATACCTGTGATAAGCAAACAAGCAAATGCAGTTATTTTAGTTTTCACTTATTTATTTTAAGGTATTTTAAGCAAGCTATTGCTTTCAAATTTGCTCCGTTTTTCTAACAGCATGTCAGCGAAGGGTCCTACAATCAACCACTGGATAAACCTTAAATGTGATAAACATTAAAATGGTATCTCCCCATATATCAGCTATACTGTTCAGTATCTTTCTTTAAATCCATGTCAAAGCTGAGAAACAGATCTTGCACTGGGGATGGACAGTGCAGTTTCTCAGGACAAAAATTACCAATATTTGATACAAGGTCAAGCATACTAGATCACATGATTCCAACAATGTAATCAGCCTAATAGCCCAGCTAAAGCCAACTTAAACTTGAAGGTTACTGCTTAAATTCGAGATTTTGGATTTCCTAATCTGGTCTTGAAGCAGTGCTATATCCCTTAATATGATATACTACTGAATTTTACTGCAAGCCTTTTGCCCTCAAATGACAGGGCAGTGAACAGGGTGTGTTAATGTCACGGAAAGAAATCAACAACGATTCGTTCTTTTACATCAGTGAGGTTTTCCTCATTTCAAATTTGAAAACTATAATGAGACCTTTATGAAGAAAGATTACAATAGTCATAGTCTTCAGCTACCATACCAGGTTAAAAAAGGAAAAAAGAAATCGGGAAGAATTCCCTGCACACCCCCATCAGCCTGTCTTCACAAATAATTAGCAGCGGTTTTAATCTGCTACTCTGAAAGATAAGCATTTCTGTCAAAAGCAAGCTTTTCCATTTCATGATACAACCTATCAGGACAGCAGATGGTCAGGGATGGGTTGATGCCAGGTAGTCCACTGGTATGATGCAAACATCATGGAGCCCCCTCCTCCCAAATTAAAGTAGCTTTTCAGAGGAGATAACTTCGGAAATAAATTATATTATGCAGATGATATATTTTCTTTATTAAAGGAAAGCCACAAGCCTTCGTATTTGTAACTCTTCCCTAATGTACACCTCAATGTTTAGGGACTTCTGAAGATATGTAACCTGATAAGAATAAACGCGGGCAAGTAGGTAGCAGCAGGGTTTTTATAAAGAAAACATAAATACCAAGAAAAGCAAAACATCTTCAGTGAAACTGAAGTCGAGACCAGGGAAACCAATTTCAGCTAAAACGTATTTACCAAATAAGTGCACTTAACTAATTATTTTGTTTTATACGGACATTATTTTCAAATTCATTTTAAAAAGACAAAATAACTGTAGTAGCACGTGTGTACATATGTAGGCATGGGGTAAGTATAGGTTAAAAAATGTAAAGACCTTTCAGGACAGGTTTAGATACAGTGAATTCAACATATAGTCAGAAGATAGACTATATTACCTGTTCTGAACCGGTGAGGCACAGCAACAACAAAAGGTGTGGCATGACACGCAAAGCAGTCTACTAGACTTCGGAAGGCTCAGTGTGGACTCCATGTGTGTGTTAGTGTTAACTTTTCAGTAGCTGTAGTAGTCAGATGAGATGGACAGCAGCACAGCAACGAAGAAGAGAAAGAAGCGACAGTAAAGCTTGCTTCACAAAGGCTGGAAAACCCTGGACTAAAGTCTTCTTGAAATCCTCTCCAGCACTTTGATGGCAGTTTTTGCATGTAGCTGTGATTTGAGATGGCTTGGCAAATTAGCAAGCCAATAAGCACACCTATTCATTTCCTGTGAATAAAGCTCTGTATTTAATATATATTAATTTGGGATCAGAGCAATTTTTTGTCTATAATACACGTATAATAAATAGCTCCAATCTTTTCTACAGATGCTAATCAGAGAGAAAACTGCTTCTTTTGATCACGTCTGGACGACAAATGGTACTTGAACATGTGAGTTCCTCAGATAATTTGGACAGTAGAAGCAGCCTAGCTGCAGCAACACAGAACTCACTCAAAGGCTTACCCTGCTTTTTTGTAGTTCAGACGTGCACCATTTGTTCTAACTTTTTTTTTTTTCCTTCCTTTTTTTCCCCTTTTTTAAAGATCACAGCCCATGGAACGTACCTCCTAAGGTTCAGTATAAGGTAAAAAGTTCACAGAAGGTACATATTTTGAAACAACCACTGTGTTCTTTAGAGAAATAGTACAATAATCAAATGACAAAATATTCTTGGCCCCCATCTCCAGTATCAACACTTGACGTATTTAAAAGGAAATATAGTTCTAGGTGTTGGTGCATTGATACAGTGCTATGGAAAAAGAAATGAAAGAAAATTTGATACGTTTTAAGCACTTTAAAACTAAAACATAAGAACTGTATTTCATAATTTCTTTTATAAACTGGGTACTGTTTTTTAGAAACAAAAGAAAGTTTGATTGATTCCCATAAATGATTAAACACAGCAAGGAAGAAAACCAATTATTAAGAGAGCAATTATGCTTGGTATTATCAGGAGAAAAAAGCTTTATAGGGAAATAAGTGCAGGTACATGCAGTTTGCCATCAGTATTAGCTTCTATAACTCCAATATCCACTGAGATTCCAAACATGCCTTGGTAGGATTAAGTACACAGTGAATTTTGTCATACAAATTTTATCTACATGTTTGTCTCAAAAAACACAGCTTCCCAGCATCTCAGTTTTGACTCGTTTGGTTGGTTGAAAGGACTTAAGACATTACCTTGGGCCTGAAGTGAAACAGGCCCCTGCCTGGGTCCCCCCCCCCCGGCCTTTTCCCCCACCCCTCAAATGATCACAGCAGCCTGAAAAATAGAGAAGAGCTATATCTTGTCCTAACTGCACCTTGCCCAGTCCTGAACTGCGGGTAGAGAAAACTAATTGATGTAAACATACTATTGTACGATTCCAACTAAAATTTGAGGCATGAGACATAACAATTCAGGCATTAAATATAAACATCTTGCAGTTGTCTCCACAATTGTTTCAGAATTTTTTTCCACATCAAAGACATCCATTAATAATAATCAGCATTAACTAGCAACTTTGTTGATACTCTCAAATAACAGGTTAGGCAGTAAAAAAAGAGCTATCTACACCCTCTTAAAAATAAACTGTATTAGCAAGATAATGAAAGGCTACTCTCAGCCCTCCTCTAAAGAAAAAAGAAAAGATTTGCAATTCCAGTATTTTTCCATAGCATGCTTCAATTACATCAATCCAAGTCTGCAGAAGAGTAGCATGGCAAAAATGGGTAAGATAGGTTTAAAAGGTTTACCAGCACACAGCAAGGTGTTTTATATTTAATATCTGAATATTCCTCAAGTGGGGCAGGAGTCCAGGACAAATGTTTGTCAGCATTTAATTTTGAAGACACATGTTAATTTTTCTTCTTACAAAACAGATTCAGCCGAGAAATTAGGTTTGTCTCTTTCAATAAAGCGTTCAGAGAAAGAAAGATTTTTGTCTTACTCTACACCTTTCAGTAGAGGGAGCGGAGCCAAGTAATGATGGATACAGGAACATAAAAGAGGAAAGCTGGAACATGAACTAATATAAACTGTTGAAAACTTTAGTGCAGAAAAATAACATCCTTTTGATCTGTATGGTTACCGTATCACCTAAATCACTAGGGATAAAAGTAATTATGACCAAATTATTTCACAAAAATCTGAGGCAATAAAAAAAGGATCATTCATTCTTCGTGCTATGTTCTCCTCCCTAAACAGACTGCTTTAATTTAAATTCACCATATTTATGTAAGCAGTTATCTGCATAGTATCAGATATTATAAATATATCCAAGAAATCAAGAAAATGCTGGAGATAAGACTCGCATAAAATTAGGTTTATTTGAGGTTATAAAAGCAGCAATCATCATCTCCACAGTGGGCGATACAACTCAGATAAAGCATAACCATTTACTGTTTAGAAAAAAATTACATAGAAATGTGCTATTTTCAAATTGAAAACACCCTATTTTCACTGTCTGAGAAACACCATAAAACAGGCTTTTCCACTTCATCTCAGTTGGCATAGGAAAGGTGAAACAGGAAGGAAAAAAAACACAGGGGAAGAAAAGAAAAAGGAAAATAAAAGAAAACAAACAGCAATGTACTAACTGGAATAGAAGGACAAAGGCAGGACACAAACTACACAGTATACTGAGTGATAACTTTGTTTTCTTTCTACAGCTTCCGCCCTCATTGTCTCTTGGTAATTTTTTTTTTTTTTAAAGATACTTCTGAACACACATAATTTGTCAGTAAATCTTAAAACAAAGGAAATACAAGGCTTCCTACCATAACATCATACTTATGTATTATTTTGGCCACTACTGACACTGCTAGCCCTAAGGGTCACCTGATGTCCAGTCAGAAGTGTAAAAAAAATACACAGTTTCCAAAAACATTGACAAATTCCAAGCATGCCTGCAACATCTTAGAACATATTTAAATCTAGGGTTTAAAGCTATAGCTAGTAATAGGGTATGTGTGTGCAGGTGTGTACATTCACTTATATTCACTGTCACTGAGACAGGTGATTCACATCACCTTCCAATAATACAATGCCTCTCAAAGTACTCCCTGCCTTATGACGACTAGGGATCACCAGAAGCCATTTTCCCTTCATAACATCATAAAGGAACCTGCATTTTAATACGTTATTTTCCCCAGCTGAAAGTTTTGTAGTAGTTCTATTTTGTTTTTGAGACTGATCAACCAATGATTTTGCATGTCCTGATACATTTATTATTTCTGAAGATAATATGGGAATAAGAAATTATTCAATGAGAAATGCTGTTGCAAGGTATGAAAGATAGCACATACGATGAAACGTATGAGCAAACGACCAACCAGTGCACAAAGATAGAAGGTTCAAGCCCCAGACAGAAAGCCAGCAGCACTCAGAACGCTGTGGGTAAGAACAAAGTTGGTCTTTGAGAAGATTAAAAATGTCTAAAGGCCAAAAGCTGAGACTGCATTTGGAAAGAGTGGCTGTATATTCTCCTCTGAAGAAGGAAAAGATGGATGACTGTGAGCAGCATTATGTTCTATGTTTACTCAAATGCAGGAACTCTTTCAACTCGTCTGCAGCTGGCAGTGTGGTACATATGTGAGATCAAAGAGTTCAGCAAGACCTCTCAAAAAGAACAGAAGTTTGTGGTGGGAAAGGGTTGCATAAGCTACTAGGAGACAGGATTTTACAGATATGAAGTATGTCTTAAATCTCTAATTTTACTAAGGCTTTTTCAAGGTGAGCAGTTAGTTGGTTTTTAACTTGTCATTCTGTACCACAGCACTTGCAGTTTAGCTGTTTGTCAAAATTAAGCTTATGCAAACAAAACTATTTGAACTCTTGATCATTGTCACCTACTTATGATGACAGCTTTTATACTAAAGCTGTTATTATTTAAATCAAAACGAGCAATGAAATGTTTTGCAGAAGTCCTTACCTCCTCCGTGGACTACGGTTCTGGAAGAACTCCGAATCACTGTCCTTTGATGTTGGAGAGCCCTTGTATGTATAAAAAACATCCTCTGTTTCAGTAATATAGGTCATTTCATTTGTAAGATTATCTACAGATGAGTGTCGTGGTTTACGAATCTCATGACGCAGTCTAGGACTCCGCCTTAAAAAAAGGAACATCAACACCAATTGGTAGGTCAGAATCACTTGTAAAACCTTTGCAAGAAGTAACTACCTATCCCAATGAAATCTATGTCCTGAAATCTTCATGAGAGGCCAACAGCCCTGATTTTGAACAAATATATCACTGTAAATAATCAATTTTTAAACATTTTGAATGCTATACACGTGACCATACACTACAAAGTTCACTACAATAAACTGACTGCTATTTTTCCTCTAAAATGATATGTCTACCTCTTAAAGTTAGAATTACAGGATAATCCAGGTTGGAAAGACCTATGGAGGTCATCCAGTCCAAATTCTTGCACTCAAAGCAGGGTCATCCATGGGGTTAGATTGGGCTACTTGCAGCTTTATCCAGTCAGGTCTTGAAAGCCTCCAAGGATGCAGGCTGCACAACCTCTTTCTTGCACAATCTGGACAGCCTGTTCTAATGTCCTCAAAGGGAGCTATTTTTTCCTTATATCCAATCCAAGCCTCTCGTTTCAGCAAACGCCTGTTGTCTCTTGTCGTCCACCACACACCACTATGAAGAGCCTGGCTTAATCCTCTCAGTAACCTCCTCGTAAGTATTGGCAGGCTGCTAGTAGGTGCCGTGGAGCCGTGTCTTCTCCAGGCTGGACCAGCCGCCCAGTTCCCTTAGCCCTCCTCACAGGGCAAGTGCTCCAGCCATCTTGGTGGTTGGTTGCTCTCTGCTGAGTTTACTCTGGTTTGTCAATGTCTTTCTCGTAACGGGCTGGGAGGCATAATGGGATGAAGTATTCTAGATGAAGTCTAATGAATGTTGAATAAAGGGGTACAAACCTTGAGGTACTGGCTGGCTACATTCCTGATAATACGGCCAGATTGTTGGTTGTGTTGGCTGACAGGATACGCTGACAGCTCACGTTCATAGTGCTGACTACCAAGATTCCCAGGTCTTTTTCCATGGAATTGCTCCCCAGCCAGTACCATTACAAGAGGTTCTCCTCAGGACTCTGCATTTGTCTTTGAATTTCGTGAGATTCCTGTTGGCCCATTTCTCTAGGCTGTCAAGGTCCCTTCGGATAGCAGTCTTGTTCTCAAACTTGTCTGCCACCTTCCCCACCCCCCAGTTTGGAGTCATCTGCAAACTTTATGAGCAAGCACTCCATTGCCTCCTCCAGGTCATTGATAAAGACATTAAACAGCAAAGGTCCCAAGACCAATCCCTGCAGTATTCCACTTGTTACTGGCACCCAGGCAGAGTACAACTCTGAGCGAAATCATCCAACCACATTTTTTTACCCATCTGTTTGTTGGTCCAGACTGTAACATCTTATGATACAAGAATATTGTGGCAGACAGTGTCAAAGCTTGCTAAAGTTGACATAAGTGATATTCACTGTTGTCCCATCACCATATACCTTATCAAAATATTAGGTAATGTATACATATATATTTAAAAACTATTAATTAGTGTAATATAATTAGAAAAGGTAGGAGCCTGGAAGGTAGGGGAAAGGCTGAAACTTGATTTACCAATTAGGAGTAACAGGAGGTGATCGAGAAGGAAGGCTTTTGGTCTCCAGATGCTCAACAGATAAAGATCTCCTCATAGATGGGTTCCAAACCATCCCTCCTATAACTTTTCTGCAGTACTGGCTGCTTACAGACCTGAAAAGAAATAAAAGCCAATGTGAATTATTTCACATAGAAAATTTTATATGAAGTCAAATATGCTTACTAAAATCAATTTCACAATACACACTTAACCTTTTATAGTAGTCCTAACAACTGAGAAGGCATCATAAAAGCCAGGAGAAGAAAAATATGATACGTTCTCTTCATATCAGCAGTATGTTCTGGATTTAGAAATTCATACCTAAATTGCAAGTTCTTTTGTCCCTCATTTTGCAAATCAAGCTCATTTACAAATCAAGCACAGTCCTGTTATTAGATATAATAAGACATAATTTTAAATACTGATACTGCTTTTAAGGTAATAATTTTGTCACCTTAAGCCTAACACAACACCTCGATTCTGTAACATTTACATATAATGGAAATGCTATGTTCAACTAGAATAGGTTGATTTAATAGAAGCTTTCATATTTGATAAAAAACTTAAGTACTTGGAAAATTGGCAAATCTCTACTTTTTTTTTTTTTTTTTTAAATTATTCATGGTGAATTTACTAACGGAAACCGTAAAGTTGAAGTGTGCTTACTTCTCACAGAAGTTAAAAGCAGCCTATTTAAAAGATTCAGTGAAGAATTTAATCAGCATGTTATATTATTATGAAACCAACCAGGTCAGGACCACAACCAACTGCCAAGAAGCTATGAGAGAAAAGCTGAAATTATTTTCCACACTCTGTCCAGCTTGACACATAAACTGGAATTCGAGTTCACCTATAAATTTGCAACTGTTTTCTCTTAAAAAGCCTCAACTTCGTAACTACTCCTTTCCTTAGGGCATGAAACACTTAAGGTGACAAATAGGTCAGGCTATGAGGAAAACACCCTTATCATATGCATATTAGTACAGTGACTTCCTCAAGCTCTGCTCAAGCAGCTCAAGACCTGCTTATTAACAAACCTAAGCCAGTACACTTGGTATCTGGTTAGCATTAGGTTAACTCTATGGCTGCTGTGTCTCCCCAATGATAGGGGCTGTGGGTCTCACCAACTACAGAATGCATCATCATCATCCAAAAGGTGATCTGTGACCTTCACAACAGGTTTCAGTCAAAAGCTGTTAATGACCTGCACTTCTTCACCCCATTTGCAGAAGTTATACAAATGCACAAATTCACACCATGGACCACTGCCTGAGAAAGTTTCACTGTGAGGATGCACTCTGAGATCTTTATGGCTTGGTACAACCGGGTTTTGGCATGAAAGATAGTTTAAGGAGTCCCTTGTGCTTATCCCTCCTTACTTATGCATTTGTATTCTCACTGAGCCATTTGTGGCCCTTCAATTCTGGCAATAAAACTGTTCGTTAATCCTTGCTACAACGCTAATTACAAAGATGACCTGGGTAAAAATACCCTTTTCTGAAAGTTATTTTTAACCCAATTGTGTTTAAGAAAGTGGAAGGAAAAAACAGGAAATTTAGTAAGTTCTGTTGGCACTGAACTGCATGCCTGATACACGTGGTTCAAATATTATTCTAGATCTTTCCTGCTAAAACTCATAATGGGGTAACAATTCACTAATAACTTAACTGAGCGCAGAAGTTTTGTAACTACCTATTTGCTGCCTCAACAAATAAAAACTACGTTAGCTGATTTTCCACTTCCAGAAGGAAGCTGTATTTGGGTGGTACATCCCTTATAGAAATAAGCCATCAGAGCCATCAATGACATTCCCCAAGTCTGGTTCTTGTGACAAGAACCTGACAACGTAAGGGTGGCATCAAAACCAGAACTTCAGCTAAAAAAGCAACAAGAAGCCTACTGGTAGAATTATACAGAATGAAATACATTTGTCAAAATTGATCCAAGCCTAGATGGACAAATTTTATATAAGTCTCTTCACGTGGCATTCCACAGGGCAAGCACAGAGATAAACTTCTCATCCTCAAGTTTACAGCCATGGGATTTCTCATCAGGGAAAAAACAGCAATTTGTTAGGTAGAGAAACCAACTTTGGCTCACTAAGTCTCAAGCTGTAAATAACGGGTGGCTGGGAGAGAGTACATGGGGAAAATGTTATATAGTGTGACTTTTTTTTTTTTTTTTTTTTTTTTTAAATCTTCCATCTGAATTTCCCTTTGATCATCACAGAAGATAAGCTGTTACACTAAATGGACTTTTGGTCTGTCCCTGTATGACCTGCCTTATACTTATGCCTGGATATAATTGCCAGTATATAAAGAAGCTATTAACAGAGGTGGAAACTCTGCACTGTTATCCTGAAAATAATGCATTATATACCGCTCTACATTATATACCGCTGAAGAGCAAGGATGTCCCTTTAGCAAAGTTAGTTACAAAACTCTCACATCCTCTACTCTCACTCAAAGGGTGATTGAAGATACTGTTAATAACCACATTAGAAGCAGACTGAGACTACATTTACAAGTGTTACTAGCCTAATAGGGTATTAAAGTAAGAGTTACTGCATACAGTGCTTTGCTACTTACAGTCTATTACACAGCAAATAGGTTTTAGAACAGAAGTCATGAAAATCAAAAGTATAATTTGGGTTTTTCATGAATTTTTGCAAGACAGAGGCACGTTAGCAGCTTCTGAGTTTATTACAGAGCTGAAATGTCTCAATTTTAGATAGTTGTGGATGTTATTCATGCCTATATTAAACCTTAAATATGCTTTGCACTGTACTGCTTTTTGTTTATAGAAAAAAACCAACCGACAGCTCTTATTCTGTATTATGAAGTCTTAAGTATCTTGTTCATAGGTTTAAAATAAATTAGTTCCTTTATCTTCTAAACATGCACTTTTAAAGCTTCTTCTAGTTTAAAACAAAAAAAGAAAAAAATGCATCTCAAAGAATTCCACTTTTTTTTTTTTTTTTTTTTTTTTTTTTTTTTTTTTTTTTACACAAGTACCTGTTGACATGAGTTTTCCAATGCAGATGACTTCTGAGGTGCAACACAACTAGGGTGAAGGAAGTCAGAGTCTATTTAAAACCTGATCACAGAATCACTTTAACGATATACATTTGGAATGTTTTTGTTACAGCACGTAACAGAAAGGATCCCTCGAACTCCAAGTCACAGCTCTTCAGATGTCAAATATGAGGACCTTTCTTGGCAAAGATACCAAGAAGCTGACTGCCTTTCTAGAGTGGGCTGTAATATTATCTAAGGAGGCAGTTCTTTGCTCCCACCCATTACTGAGGTTATCTAGGGAGGGAGGAAGCATATTTTCATCTTTTCAGCAAGGTATGAGCATGAACCTAGGAGAGGATATGCAGGGTTTGGTCCTAAAAGGTAGAATGAAGTTACCTCTCAGAATTCTGGAGATGTGATTCAGCTTGTCCTTAAAATAAAGCCTACAAGCGATTTATACATGTTTTATACAACTCAGCAGCTTAATTTGTATGGAATTCCACCTCTGCCTTAGCTAAGACGATCTAGAAGGGGCACAGAGATGCGTGAATAAGCGACTGTATTTACAGAGTTGCAGGAGCTCAACTATTTGAAGTGATAGAATAATTGCTCGGATATCTGCCTCACATGAGTGTAAGAACATAACGCAAGAAAGCTATGCTATAAATTCCAGAGGAAAACTTGTGACAGCTAAGGTGGGAAAAGCCATACGTAACCCCCTTCAGAGCTGACAGAAGTTGGATGAACAGAATTACTGAAGCCAAGTATACTTCCAGGGTCTTTTTAACTTGATGAGAAACATTGCTCTCTTTCAAAAGGGGGCACACACCTTGCCTTTTTATGGTGGACTAGCTTCTGCATGAACTCAGAGACACCCCTGAAAGGGAATATGGAAGCCTGTGTTGTCTGTTATAACATTCCACAGTGACAAACAAATGGTAATAAAGTAATAATTTCCAAAATATAACAGAAGGAGAAAAGATAACTACTTTGAAAGTGGCCATTTTGCACATCGTTCTATATCTTCTGAGAAAATTTGCTGAGGGACAGTGACCGAGCTGATGACAGGGACTATAGAAAGTCTGCCAAAATTATTGCTGCTTCATATATACCTTGACACTGTTGACAGTAAAGGCTGTAGAGTCATCTCTGTCTCAGGTAAATCACAAGTTTCATGCTTGTTTCTGGCATGTTTAAAACCAGAAAATGCACAATTATGGAGGACATCCTCAAGATGACGGAAGATTTCACAAAGAAAGTGAAAATCCCCAGTTCTCCCTTAGTTATATCCAAAGATAGCCTACATAAGCAGCTTTCCACTGATAATGCCTCAGAATATGAAACTACTTGAAAAGAAATTTTTGTCATTAACCAACTCAGTTCAACAATGAGAATTTTGTATGCTACAGACTATTGAGAAATGGCCACAGTAAATTTGTCAGAAATCAAACGTTTGGTAAAAATTGGAATGATACTAAACTGGTACTTTCTAGAAATGATGCTGCTCTCTTGTCTGACATGACAAGAGTTGTGCAATGCCTGTGTCTTCACATGTATACACGTACATCAGTTTTTGAATCTCTTTGCAAATTTAACAGAGAGAAAGCTCACCAGGACACAACATTTCAAAAAGTTTTGCGAAAGTAACTGCCTCAATACCTTTACTACAGGGACCTATAAAGGGGGTCATCCTCAAAACACAGATCTGTAAAAAAATTACAAAATTAGGTTGCTGTTCATGCAAGTGCTTGTTTTGACTTGCTTCATCTATGATCCAGTACTAGGTGAAAACACAGAAACTCCACTGCAGTGGAAAACACAATATTTTATCAACTTTCTTAACTGCTGGATGACACTAATGAGTTAACACTATCTTCCTTTACAGGGAGTACTACTCTCTTTAGCATAAATTTCTGCAGGATTGAAAGACTTGAGAACATCAAAAGAAAGTCAGACACCCAAGAACCACTACAGTCCAGGACATCATTTGAAACAAGAAGATATCATTCAAAAGTTGAAGCTATGTCCAAATAAGCGAAAGAGAATCAAAGTCTGACAAGTTAAACATAAAGCCCTATTAAACAGTTAAGGGAACAGATTGCAGAGAAAGGGAGGGGGAAGGAAATCAATAAAATACTTTCCAAAGAGCATCAGAACCAAGTAGCTTGTAGTCTGTAGAGCCTGTGATAATCAAAGAAACAAAAAACATCCAAATTCCTACGTTCAGAGAAGAAAATGACACAAGTAGGTTTTTTTGTTTTGTTTTTTTAAATTCACTGCTAACAAACGATGAAACAAATCAAAACAATGGGGAAAAAGAGCTGAAACTCATTTAGAAAGTCTAAACCTCTAAGATGAAATAGTTGAACTATTTTAATATAACTTTTCACTTTAATCTATGGATTTAATCTACTCAAGATTTCAAAGAGGCATTTAACACAGTCCCTCCAATCCATATAGAAACTAAGAAGCTAGGGCACAGAATCCTCACTTCGATCACTTGTTCATTTGGGACAGAAAACAGGGCAGAAATAATTGGCTTAGATTTATAGTGACAAAAGGTCGCCAGTGAAGTCTCGCAGGGATATCACAGAACGGTTGAGGTCAGAAGGAACCTCTGGAGATCATCCAGTCCAACCCCCCTGCTCAAGCAGGGTCACCTAGAGCACATTGCTCAGGACCCTGTCCAGACAGCTTTTGCGTATCGCCAAGAAAGGAGACTCCAAAACCTCTCGGGGCAACCTGTGCTAGCGCTCAGTCACCCTCACAGTAAATAAAGTTTTTCCTCACGTTCAGACAGAACTGCCTGCGTTTCAGTTTGTGCCCGTTGCCTCTTGTCCTGTCACTGGGCACCACGGAGAAGAGTCTGGCCCCATTCTCTTGGCACCCTCTTTTCAGATACTCATAAACATTGATACGATCCCTGCTGAACCTTCCCTCCTCCAGGCTGAACAGGCCCAATTCTCTCAACATTTCCTCATAGGAAGGATGCTTCAGTCCCTTCATCATCTTAGGAGCCTTCTGTTGGACTCGTTCCAGTAGCTCCATGTCGCTCTTGTATTGGGAAGCCCAGAACTGGACACAGCACTCCAGCCTCCCCAGGGCTGAGGAGAGGGAGAGGGAGAGCATCTCCTCCCTCAATCTGCTGACAATGCTCTCCCTAATGCAGCCAAGGACATCACTGGCCTTGTGGCCTTCTTGGCCACAAGGACAGGCTCATCATGTTCAACTGGTTGCCCACCAGGACCTCCTAGGTCCTTCTCTACAGGGCTGCTTTCCAGCAGGTCAGCTTCCAACCTGTCCACATGCAGAGGATCATTCCTCTCTAGGTGCAGGAACCTGCACTTGCCTTTGTTGAACTTCAGGAGGTTCCACTCTGCTCATCTCTCCAGCCTGTTGAGGACCCTTTGAATGGCAGCACAGCCCCTGGGTGTATCAGCCATTCCTCCCAGTTTAGCATCATCAGCAAACTTGCTGAGGGTGCACTCTGTCCTTACATCCAGGTCACTGGTGAATAAGTTGAACAAGACCGGACCCAGGACCGACCCCTGGGGGACACTGCTAGCTACAGGCCTCCAACTAGACTCTGTGTCACTAACCACAACCCTCTGAGCTCTGCCATCCAGCCAGTTCTCCATCCACCTCACTGTGTGCTCCTCTAGCCTGCACTTCCCTCAGATTGCCTATGAGGACATTGTGGGAGACAGTGTCAAAACCTTACTGAAGTCAAGGTCGACAACATCCACTGCTCTGCCCTCATCTACCCAGCCAGTCATTCCATTACAGAAGGCTACCAGGTTGGTATATGCTAGGGGCTTTTCTGTTCAACATACTCACAAATCATCTGTGGAAGAGGTGAACAGCAAGGAGAAGTTTGCTGAAGATAATTAAATCACACAGGATGGCAAAAAAACGTTGAGTGTGAAGAAATGCAGACAGACATTACAACATCAAGTGACTAGACAATAAACTGGCTGATGAAATTCAATAAGGTTAGCACCCAGTTGGTGCATATTGGAAAGAAGGATCCTAACTTCATATAGCAAAGTGATAGGCTCTGAACTATTACCTCCTTAGGCTCTGAACTACTACCTTCTGGGAATGAGATCTTAGATACCATCATAAAAACAACCAGCTTATTGACTAGCAGAGGTCAATGAGGGAAATAAAAACCAGAAAGCATCAGCCCCCACCACACTCCAATCATCTGGTCACAAAGTAGAGGTGAACCAGAAAGGTAAAAAAGTCTGACAAGGATGATCAAATGTATGAAAGAGGTTTTTGTATAAGAAGCAATTAAAAAGACTAAGTCTTCATCTTTAAGAAAAATGACTGGGGTAGGATGAGACACATCTAAGGGTCACAAATGAATTAAGAAGTAAATGTTCATCTGCCACACTCGAGCACTAAGGAAGCTTCAAACGAAGCTATCAGAGATTGCAAATTAATCAAAGATCTTCCACAATATATAAAGTTGCAAAAACGTCTTGCCAGAAGATACTGTAAATGCTCAAAGTTATGTGGGATCACAGCTATTAAGCAATATTGATGGAAAAAAATCCCAAGACATCACCTCTGGCTCAGGAAGTCCTTGAGTCATAAGCAACTGGAGAATGGAAAGTATTCTATGGAAGTAGGCTTCACCTACTTGCCTTGTTCTAATACGCATCCCTAGGTATTTACTCCTGACCACAGCTGGAGACAGGAATGTTGGGACAGACAGACCTTTGGTCTGACACAAAACAGTTCATGTTCTTATAGCCAGTATGTTGTCCCCTTTTGTACCTTCTCAGATAGTTGAGATACCTCTGATTCTATCTCGTTCACTGATTTTCAGAAGTTCTTGCCCAGCTTGGACAAAACTGTGCCCTAAACACTTCATTATCTTAAGAACCTGAAAACAGCTCCAGGACCCTGCATTGTTTTTCCCTCGTTACATTTTCTCAGAATAAACATTTCTTACAAGGAGTTTGCAACTAAACTCAATATGGGAAATGCATACAAGATATATTCTTGAATCCTCAGAGATTACAGTTATAAAGTGGTATAAAAAAAAGATTGTCTTTTTTTTGACAGCTATCGGAGCAAATGAAGGGGCATTCTGATACTTTCAGTGGTGTTTGTATAGTGAGATAAGTTTTGTTATTTAAAGCTAATAGCTATTCAAAAGTTGGAAGTAGTGAAAAAATAACTGGTAGAAACTATCCCATTGTGCTAGAAATCTAAACAGCAATTAGAGACCATTGTAACTCAAAAAAAACCGTGCTGTTAGGGTACGCAGCAGGCATTCCTCTAAGCTGAAAGCAATACTTTCATAAAACTCATACATCACTCTGATGTTAACTATAAAAGCAATGGGAGGATAGATTATAATAAGTGACATTTTTTTAAACCCATCTCTGTGAAATTACATGTCCTAGATCATTTAAGTTGCAAGCTTGGATAATTTTAGCAGCACAGCCACAATAATACAGTACTGGGCACAAATTTCCTTGAAGAACTGAGCAACTAATTGGGCAGTATGAACTATTCCAGTTACATCACTAAAAGTAGTATTCAGTTTTGCATATGAAAGATATTTTTGTTAGTCAACACAATTTGCAGTCCTTACAGTGACCGCAACATGGATAATGAATATTAATAGCACCTAAAGATCTATACAGTGCTCCAAAACTTGCACAGGACAGATTTTTTGCACCTACATTCAACTAAAACTGTTGGTACCATGCACTCCAGAAATCCCAAGCACATTAAGCAGAGTATGCAAGAATAGGGGGCAAGCAGTCCAAGATCAGTCTGTTCTACAAATTTTTATTGCTCATGAGCTATATGACATTTTTATTTTCTAGTGTTCCTCAAACTGAAACAATGAGTTGAAACAATACTGGTAGAACATATCTATATTCAAATAATTTCTCAGGAAATTATAAAAAAGAGTTTAATTTCATTTGCACCATGTTGCAGAAACTGAAACCACAGTTACATAACTTGCTCAGCAGCTTACATGAAGTCTGTGACACAGCTGTGAGCAGAACTCAGCTCCACAAACATATCCCAACTTTAAGTATTAGTGACATGAATTCCCCCACCCCACCCCCATTAAAATGCGAAATTCGCTTTCACACACAATACTTACTTTGCTGGGTTTCTAGAACCCAGGGTCCAATAGTGTGACAATATCTTTTTTTCATGAGGTAGCGACTTCTTTGCCTGAAAAAATGTGTGATGTTCTACACAAGACTTCCACAGATTTTTGCATGCTCTGTAATTTAACATGTTGAAGGCAACAATATGCTCTCTGGATTCATTCTGTAACAGTAAGAAATATTATGTTTCAATGTATACAAGCAGATCGAATGGAACAAACAAGTCGATAAAGCCATTGTGTAAATAATAACATTACATTTAGCCATAAACAGCCCAACTGCATTTAGGAAAAAGCATATAGTAGATTTTAAGCAAACAACAGAGATGGTCAAAATATTTCTTTCACTGTCATGTGACTATATGAAATTGTGAATTCCAAAATGCATATTTTAAGTTCAAGTAAAGCCAAAAAAATAAATGTATCCGTTCCTGCTCCTTTCAATGTTACTTTAATGAAAATAGTTAATTCCAGCATGTAAAAAGTTTTGAATAAACAAGCACAACATTTAAACAGCTAAACATGGTCTCAGATTTCCAGTCAGTTCTTGACCTCCAATGACAAACAAAAATCTTTTAAGCCTTTTTATTAATGGTGCAACACATAAAGGATCATTTCTGTCCCCTCGCCCCCCAAATCACTAAATTCAAATATTCCATATGTGGCTTTAATGTAAATTTTGTTTCCTCCCTTCCAAGAGCCATAGTATGCAAAAAATACCTGCTTAATAGTCTTTTAGAATATAAGATGCTAACAGTGATCCATTTTAGGGAAAAGAAAGTAAATTAACCATGATAAAAAGAAGTGGCAGCAACTCCAGTCTAAATCTAATCCTGCTTTTGTGTCTTGGTACACATTCAACTTACAGCCTCAGTGTTAAAGCACCAATGAAACACAGGCATAACACAGTCATATCACCCATTTTTATTCCATGGCCAAGCGTAGTGCTTGTTGTGCTATTTTTAGGTCCCATTGACCTCAAAAAAGAGTTTTGCAGAAGACAGTTTTGGCCAGCCAATCCAGAATCTCATTAAAGTAAACAAAGCACAAAGAAAAGTAATGCAAGGACCAGAAAAGTACAGGTGATATAGGAAGATGATGTGAGACTTAAGTTAACTGCTATTGAAGCTCAGCACTTGAGTGAAAAAAGTTTGTGATGTCATCACTTGGCTTTTTCAGTTGTCTGAATTATGACTGGAATTTCACGTCTTGACCTCTAACTAGGCAAGCAACCACGTCAGTAAAACTCTCTTTTCAGCTCATACTTTGGAGAAAGTCATGATTTGGGTTGCAATGCCTTTTTAAAGGGCCCAGAAAGATCTAATAAAACTCTTTATCATACAGAGGTCCCACTTAATCTCACCATGATTTCTAGTTGCACTGTCCTTTCGGTTGTTCATAGTAACACCCTCCTTGGAAATAAATACAGATCATTTTGGTTGGAAAAAAAAAATCATTTTATTTTCCTTGTATCTTTTTCTTTCTATGCAACATTTTGCAGATGCCACATATCAGAGATCAATGCCAGATTCTGCAAATCATTTTATAACTAGTTTAATGGCTTTAGCAATAGATTCACTATTTTTGAAAGCCAAAGAAAATTACAAAAGAGATAAAAAGGATTTGCCTCTTGATTTTATACAGACATTGCAAAGTGTTGAACTGATTACAATCTCCCAGGCACAATTTCCTTGTGTCTATTAAAAGATGTAACAAAAATCTTTTTTTAAGAAGTAGAATTCATTACTTGAGTCTCAATCATACTGGAACCATACTTGTCTTTGGCAATTAACTCCAGCTACTTTTAATTAGAGAGCGAGTAAAAGAAAGTACACAGGCATTGTGAAATTTTAACTTAGGATTTTTCGCAATACATAAGAGCATAAAGCATGTAAAGATTTAATAACAAATGACACTTCTAAGGTACTCTGAGGGCTGAATACTACTCAAAGTGTTTTACACTTCTCTAGAATACAAATTATAGGAAACATTTAAATACTTTCGTCCCGTTGGAATACTGGTCTTTTAACTCTATCTGTAACTGTAAGAATTAATTTATCTGAACATCTCAATTATACTGAAATTCCATAGCGTAAATATAAGGAATTAAGTTTACCTAATATTTCCTTTTTGAAGTTAGGTACGAATATAGTAATGAACTTTGCTTTCAAAGGCACAAGTGCATTCTTTGCAACTGTTGTCATAGAACCTTCTTAAAAGCTTCTAAGTGTGCTACAATTTTAAATACGACTTACACTAGGATAAATATTTTCAGAAGTTTCAGAAAAGTTTAGTCAATTTAAATTAACAAAAGATTTTGTTCACAAAATCTTTTTGCTCACTAACAGGCCACCTTGCAATTCAGACCGTTACATCTACGCACAGTTTTAAAGTTGAAGAGAATTCCAGTGAGATCCAAAGATCTAGTGTCTACTACCCTTTTCAGATCAAGTTCCGAAAGTACTGACTTTTAATAATTATCAAAAAATGATAATTAGAGATATTTGTGGCCACTGAGGCAAAGGAATCAAATCTAACAAGTGGCTAAAGTGAGTGTCTTGCTATTTAAGCTCATGTTCAACATCAGGAAAGAAGCTGAGATCATAGGCATGCCTATTCCATTCATGGAGAATTTGAAAGTGTTTACAGCCTAGCAAATATTGTATTTTATTATGTGGAAAAGCAATAGGTGTTTGTAAACATTACATAAGCACAACAAATATCAAGTTCCACTTTCAGAAGCTTTAAAACATTGCTTGTGAGCCAGCACAGCTCCTACTTCTACCTTAAATCTTACACCTTTCCTTCAGCCTAGGTGTCAGGAGCTTTCAGAACATTAGACGTTAACTGGTTATCTGTCTGTCTCCCAGCCCCTGCGTAGCTCTTCGGTAGAGGAGCTGAGTAGAAGAGTAAACACAAACCTTACACACTCCCTATTCAATATGCCAATCGGGTAGACTGGGGCAGGCAGTGGGTAACACAGAAGGTGAGCAGTGGGGTGATGAGGGATGGCCAGGTAAGTTGACTCTCCAGAACAGTGGCACAAAGAAAGAATGATGAAGAATAAGAGAAGGTCAGTAGATTAAACCCACAAAACACAGCATGTCCCAGAGAACAGCACATTCTCAGCCTTTGATAATGAAAAGAAATCTACATATCATGACAAAGCCTTGAATTATAGCACTGCTGCTATCTTTAATAAAATCTTACCTATGAATCCTTGCTGTTTGTTCTGCTTCCCCCACGTTCTTCTACCTTCCTCATTTGCAGTCTCACTGACCTATTTTCTTCTGCGCTCCCAGTAAAAGTCTGATAAACCCAAAGGCTGACATGACCTCAGTGATCTGCCCTCAAACACCACTTAAACAGCCCACAGTTCTGAAGAAAGCCCAGAGTAGTTCAGCCGTCCCCTCACTGCCACTGCATGGCAACAGCAGGCTGCTCAAAGCAAAACCATGAAAACACTGCAAGCATGCAGATTTGCTGCCCTAGATTTCAAGCAAAGGGGGATAACTAACGAGGAGGAATACACCTAGAGATTTAAGAGTACACCTGGTCTGCTTTTTCTTATCTACAGAGAAACAGTAAAAAGGTCAGGCTGCTGGCCTTATTTTTCCTATAGTTCTGTGGTTCTTTAAGCATGGTGTGTGCAATACCGTGATCTTATTAAGCTATGAAATAAAAGAGTATAACAGCTTAAGAGGAGGTTAGTTTAATAAAAGAAAAAGGAATTTGAAATGTTCTCATTTAACAAAAGTTTAACTGAACAAACTAAGAATCCTGCCCTTTTCAAAGGTGTGTCATCTCTCCAGAAAGTTAATTGTTGACAGCAATAAAGTCTTTAAGCAATGAATACAAATGTTTCAAGAGATCTTAAATACAGAGGTAGTTATATATTGATATTTCATTCCTTTGTATTTCAAAAAAACTTTAAGTATACTCATTTATTTTATTATCCACTGTTACTAATCATTCTCTGACAGAATTCTGTTCCTGTTTTTATTCTCATAGACTCTTTGAAGTTGCCGTTCATAAGCATGCCAATACTTGTATATATGAACAAAGATATTTAGAATTTAATAAGACTACTTATCACTGATTTTTTTAATCCTCGAATGTAGAAAGAGACAATATTGTGTGACCAATTACACGCACAAGCTAGTAAAATAAACCATTTGCCAGCCACTCATTTCTTCATACAGTGAAATACATCTGAACAGAGTAAGATAAGTTTACATATAAGCAATATATTCAGGAATAGAAAAGTACAGTGTGCAAAAAATTTCAGACTCATCTCTGATAGTTTTTGATACTCTCTCTCAAAAGAGAAAATAGCTTAATTTGTGGACCTTATTTGTGACTGAACACTAACAGTATCTTCATCTACTATTTTGTTTACATAGTATCCCTGAAAACAAGGAATGTGTACATACCCCACACAGTCCTGCCTCAAACTTTCAAAATAACCACCCAACTGAAAAGATGAGGGAGGGGAAAAAATCCTATCCTTTAGGTTAAAAAACAAAAAACAAAACAAAATACACAAAAAAACGAAAAAAAAAAGAAAAAGAAAAACCGCCACACACACATCTCTGGCAATCTGTTATTCAACAGAGTTCTGAACTGTGGCTAAAGATGTTCTCTTGTGTCACGACTATTCCCTATTTTTTCCCATAAAATAGCCTACTATTATTACTGTTCTGCAAAAAGCACATAGAATTATGAAGAGGACTCTGAGTAACAAAAAGGAATTTTACATCAGTTGCCTCAACTATCTTCAGGTATTTTACCACCTTTGCAAGTGGCCCATACTACACACTGCTGGAGACACACTGCCCCCCCCTTTCTAGCCTCCTCTCTGCTTTTCTCCAGTGACCTTCCTTTCTTCCAGAACTCTGAGCCCCACAAGCAGATGCAACCTCACAAAATCCTCCTAGATAGGCCCAGCAGCCACTTCGCAGATTCACGGCACTGAAGCACTCTACAGGGCAGCTAACACGCAGACATCGCATCAAAGAAAAGGGCAGCAGATGCCGGCAGGCAAAGGGAAAAACGTCAGATTACTGAATCCTGGAGAAGGGATGAAAAGATCTGCCTATCCTCTAGATCTGCAAAGCAAAAGAAACCTGAATGGGAAAGATAAGTTCAACAGACTGACGGTGAAAGGATTCCATAACGCAAAGGAAAGGAAAGGGGAAACAGAGTGAGCATAAAACCACCACAATAGCAAAGCCAAGATAACACAACAGAGCACCGGTAGGACCTGTCTTTGGCCTTCTTGATCTTTAAGGCCAGCAATTCTCCTAGGGTTCCTTTTATCATAGGCCAAAAATTTGAACATGAGCACTTGATGAAAACAAAGTAAAACAACTACTTACATGTTTTTGCCGTTGTTGTATAAAAAACTTTTTCCTTTTAAAGGAAATTTTTAATATGTTCACCCTAAAAGAAAGAAAGAGACAACAAAATACTATACAATCAGACAGAGAGGGGAAAAACAATGAAAAACAATACTGAGTACAATCAGCCTAAAAGGTTGTAACTGTTGACTATTCTGCCATCTCTTGTGCGTTGAGTGGCAAATAGACATCAAGGAACATACAAAGCAAAAATTTTAGATAAGAAGGAAAGGTGTTTTGAAAATTAAACTTTCTTCCTCATTTAGACTTTAAGTAGTTCATCACATAGTAATTCTCACCCACCAAATCCATATTCGCAGCAAAAACTTAGACATCCTTTACTAGCTATACAAACATGAAATATTCCAAGTTTGTATGACTGAAGAATCATACAACTGGGACTAAAAAAAACCCAAAATTTAAGACCCTAATGACATCACAGAAGTTGGTCATACAATAACTAAAATTTCCCATAACATAGTAGCCTTCAGAACGTGAAAAATATGATGTTCTCTTAACTAAACAAATATTAAGTAATATATTTGTAGAAGGACAAAAGTCATAAGAATGAGTGTTAATATATTTTTTACTTCAATTATTAACATTGCTACATAGTTTACATGGTATTTTTATACAAAACTGAGTACCTTTTCTAGATACACATGGTATAAATGATTTTTCTAAAGTAAGGATTAGGGGTGGAATTGGTGCTTAACCACTTTTCAATTATTTGCTTATCGGTTTTGCAAAATTAAACACACTTGGACCAAAATTTCTGATGGGAGGTGCTCAGGCACCTCCCTACAGCAAAACTAAAGTTTTGTCTACTATTTAATTTTCAAGGGTACATAAAATACTTCAATAATTCAAACATTTCAATAATTAAGAGCTTACACGTTTCAGAAAAAGAATCAGCTAAGGAATGTTCTGCAATCATATGCATGCCTTGGGAAAGCTATGTAAAGTCTGATCAAGCCATACTGAAAAAACACCATCTGCACACAATGAAAGGTTTTTTGAAGGTTGTTGCTAAAAAGTCTCAGAACACTTGCTTCAACTGAGAATGTCCCAGCACCTCAGATCTCACCACAGATAAAATACATGGAAGATCCTCTTGGTTCTTACCACCGTTTTTGCATCGCTCTCAGCAAGTAGGACACTGGCATATCATTCATCCCTACTTCTTACAAGAAAGATGCACTTCTATCACAGAGCAATGCCCTCTTTCATACAGGGGAGCAAGTTCGCATTTTATGAACAAGATAGATAAGAGAATGAATAATTCCCCCTCCCACACGAAAGGGCTAGAAAATTGAGTGTGCCCATTTCTGAAAAAGCATTCCAAATGCCTTTCTCTGTCAAATACGGAACCACAGAAAGCTTATGAATTTCATTCACAACCTTCTCCTGCCATCAGGCAAATAGCTTTGCAAGTTACTAGAAAGCTTAAATTATACCTTCCTTTCCTGACTAGGCCACCCTTGAAGTACTTGCACCATTTGACTTGCTACTCCAAATGGCAGAGATCTCTACTGCTTATCTAAAAGTTCTGGATTCCAAACTTCCTGATAGTGCATATAAACTTTCAGTTGCATTTACTGAGATGGAATTCATTTACGTCTATCCTTTCTTAATCCTAGTGCTACTCTGCCTGGACTAGTATTGCTTTCAAGTTTTGCACTACTGGTTCTTTCCCACCGCATTTCTTTACTTAGATTACACTTTAACCAGTACGTTTTTGGAGGCACAGCCAGCTTACACAGTGGTTGCCACTGTTCTTACCCTAACAGCAGAAACAAAAACACAGTAAACTAATCTGGCAGACAAAGCTCCCAAAAAAAGAAAAAAATCCACCCTACCCAACAGCAAAAAGGTAGTCAACACTTAAAACAACAACAACAAATCCCCAAACCCCTCAGTTTTCTAACATGATTCACTGCATGGCCACATAATCACTTCATGTCAAATTAGGACCTTAGCATCTTTATTTTGACTCTCCTCTGAAGAATAGCCCCCATCTCAATTCCATTATTTCCTCTTAAAGTACAGCTTAACCTATTTAATTCAGTGACAACACTTGCTAATCTGACCGTTTTATTTAACATTAAGAAAAATTCATTTGCAATGTTATGGCTACTAGTTAAGTGAATGTTTGCATATCCACAAAAAAATCCAAGAGCTTAAGTTATCAAAATATTTAGATTGAACAGTGCTTGAAGATGCTGCAGCCCAAACAATCTGAATGGAATGCAGTTTTTCCTATTCTAATCTGCAGCTCACCTAACACACTCAATAGTTGTAGCACATTAATAATGATAAATATTTTGGCTCCTGTTTTCCTATCATTCACAAGGATCAGAACAGATTTATCACATAGATCAGAAATAAATAACTGTGGTGCCTGCTAATTGGCAGTTCTGTCCTAGCACTTACTGCTAACAGCTGTTATTTTTGATTTAAAGCAAAAACACTTCCTTAGCTGTAGGTCTACACTTTGCCCTAGGAAGATTCAGAATGAAAGACTCTGTCAAATTTACACCACTTAATACTCGGTCAGGTTACTTTTCGATTTCAACTAGTAATGCAGAACACATCCCTCTAGCAGTTTCGCCAAAGTTTCCAAAGCAAAGAAACTGCATACACTGAGCAGCATTTAATACACAATCTTAATTGATGGGAATGTAAAATGTAGAGCAAGCTTCTATGTTCTGCCATTAAGGTAATGTTTTACTTGCAAAACAAGTCTGAAATTATCACAAGAGTCAATCACCCCAAGAATAATTTTCCAGAGCATATAAAATTCTAGGGTAAATCCAAAGGTATTTTTTAAATCTGTCTTTACTTGCATTGCCTCCAACTGATCAGCCAGCTTGCTCCTTACATAGATTGCTTTGATTGAAAATCCTCCTTTTGTATGAGCCGTACACTCTCACTGCCTCTGTTCCTGAAATTTTTGTCCCCTTTGGCTGCTACCATATGACATAGTTGCTGTACTGTTGTCATCTATTAATGATGCAGAATATTTTACTTAAACTTTTGGAAAGAGTACTCTGATGGTGTTTGCTGCCACCGTGAGGTCTATCATGTCTATGCTGAAGCTTGCTCAGTTTGTACAAAAAAACCCTCCTTATTATAAATGGTGTAACATAAAAAAGTTTCGATTCTGTTTTTTGTTGTTGTTTGGGGGGGGGGGGGGAGAGGGGAGGCAGCTTCTCAGGCATGTATTGATCTCTAAGGAGTTCCCTCACCTGTACAACTTTCAATCCAACATACATTAAAACTGAGGGCATTACAGAAACGTATCCTACTTTAATGCCTTTACAGAGAATTGAGAACATACACTACAAAAACTGTTTGGCTGCTATGCTCTGGTAACATCCTCATAGCCTGGGAGGCATGCAGCAGGGGGGGAGCAGGGGGCACCATTCCCAAATGAAGAATGATGATCAACTTAATCAAGAAGTCAGAAATAAAATATCAAAAAGTTATCCTCCATGTACTCAGTTTATGTCTTTTTGCTACTTTCAAGTTGAGAAGATATTTCTAGGGACAGGAAGACAGCTTTGAACAATTACCTTAGCTATTAACTGAAAATATTGGTTCATATCTTAGAGTGGAAACATTAGAACAAAAAAAAAAAATCTGAGTTTTTCCTCAATTTCTTATTTCATAAGTTAGAATAGTCTTTTCTGCACATATCATTTTGGCATGTGCTTGCATTCCTCTATGCTCTCCAGGATTAAAGGTACCATAGGAAGTTGTGAATTTCTCACGTCTTAAGTGCTATAGAAGTATTGCTTCCCCTCCCTCAAAATCATATAGTCCTGGATTCTAAAATACTATCACTATGCTTTTCAGGTATCACTATTATCCATTCGTATCTCAGGTCACTAAGTTGGCAGAAAAAGACTTGGAGAAGAAAGAAATCGTGCCTCCAGTTGGTAGTTTTTAAAACTTGTAGCTGTTTAAAGAAATTGAGACTGACAGATGAAAGGGCAGAGCTCAGGACACAATTAAAGATGAATGATAAAAGTCTTTTTTTTTAATATATATTATTGAAGGAAAAATATCAAATGCCACTATGCTGTATGAAAGTATTATTGACATCCATTTAGGATGGATACAGCATATAGTTCAAAGACAACTCATTGAAAAGAAAAAAAGGAGAAAAAAAATCAAGACACTGTGCAGTACCTTTTCAACTATAATTTAAATTATTTCAAACTATTTTATTGCTTTCCCATAGCAAACATTTGTTAGGTTCATAATGAAAGGATAGAATGACTTGAGTATTTAAGGAATACTGTTAGCAAGCAGTTTTTAATACAGTCAAGAAGCCAATAGCAAGTACAGTGTATTAGAATGCATTTTTCTGTGAAGTTAGGAACATTGCATCATCTTACTGGAAATACTGTTATAAATTATATAAGGAAATTATGCATAACATTTAAGCTCTTTCTCAAACACACACACACACACACACACAGAAATCACCAAAAAAAAAAAAAAAAAACAGGAAATATTCTTTCTGATCCATTCCAAGGAATCTTAAGGCAAGATCAAGCCTCCATATAATTTCAAATTTATTTTACTAATTTTCCTGTAAGAAATATCAAATACACTAAATATTATAAATTACTTGAACTGCACTAATTTAATTTACTTCAGGCATCTTGTGCAGGCTGCTTATTCCTGGAGATCATTTTCTAAGGTATTATTATGCATCCCAACGTTTTCAGTATCATATAACAATGTAAATGTCTCTCCTCTCTGAAGATTGCAAAATCTACATGTTAATGTTATATAACCTTGTTTGATGAAATTTAGAAATTTGTATGAATTATTGTTAACCTAAGTCCAAGTGAACCTGAATCTAGAAGTAACTCTTTTTACTTTTTTTTTTTTTTTTTTTTTTTTTAGAAGCAAGTATCTTCTTGCTGAATGACAGGACATAATGATCAGATCACTAACTGTTGAGCTTTAGTTACTAGTAATATTTACAGAAAAGAGAGAGATGTCTTAGGGTGTAACGGCAGCTTAAGACTACCAGGGTCCTCCTAATCACATGCTCACACCTAAGTGAATGAAGTTGATCAAGACTTTACACAGCGCAAACAGTTCAAAAGTCTTGTAGAATTAAAAGCCTAAGCAACAACCTTCATTTTTACCTCAGAGCAACAGAACATTGTGATAGACCATAAAGAACAGAATTAATGCACAGCAGTCATCTTTGAAATAAATGCTAACACAGGTGGAAATGAGATTTAAAAGAGTAAATACATTTCTTAACAAACAAATTTACCAGGGATAGAAGCTTGTACAGATGAGTTTTCTATACACAGCAATACCACCTGATGCAATCCCTATCATGAGATCTAGATTATGAAGATCCTGCAAAAGAAAAATATTGTAAGAATACAGACGCAGTTTGTGTCATGCTCATTTACCTATTGATAAATTTAATTTTCAAGTTTTCTACACTCATGGCATGGGCAAGCTTAAAATGCAACATTTGAGCCATAAATTCAGTCATTTATTCTGATTTTTCTTCTCATGCATCTTTCTCCTTTGATCCTATCTACTACATAATATAAAGTCTCATTTGTTAAAAAACGTTGCAGTGTTCATCTTACTACACCAGGTATTTTTTTTAGGTCCATATCAGACTAAGAGGTTTCAAATCCA
Source organism: Struthio camelus (assembly GCF_040807025.1). Taxonomy (NCBI): domain Eukaryota; kingdom Metazoa; phylum Chordata; class Aves; order Struthioniformes; family Struthionidae; genus Struthio; species Struthio camelus. The sequence goes on from NC_090943.1 coordinate 69,975,515, forward strand.
ATTTTATGTTAATATGGGAAAGAAGCTGAAGTACTTCCCAAGATTAGTCAATTAAAACATCAAAGAATTCTGGAGAGTGGGCACAAATCTGACTCTAAACTGTTTAGAAAGACAAAGAAAATAACTCCTTATGATTTCCAAAGAGATCTTACTAACAAAGACTTTACAGGAAGTGACCACAATTCTGCAAATGAGAATGTTAGAGGAATATATATGCATACGTGAATATTCGACACACAAAACAATCCACTGCTAATTAAAACAAAAATGCTATGTTAGCTTAACATGCTTAACAGGAAAAACACATTCATATATTTGCAACACCTTTATCCCTGTCCAAAGATACTCAAGAGGAAATTCATGCTCCTTTTGTATAAATATTTGAACAAAAAGGGGTGGGGAGGCGTTGATTGGTCAGGTTTCCAGCTAAACCCAAACAGAAGCTGCAAAAGTTACAGTTCTCTGCTTTCCATTTCACTATGATACGCACTAATGTTTTACTAATGCACTAATGTTTTACTACACAAGTTTCTAAACAGAGCTGAACACGTGCATAAATCTACATGTAGGTATGTGGAACCCACTGGTTAAAACATCGGGTTTGACTCAACAGTAGCCTCAGAATATTTTATAAAGGATGACCAAAGGCAATGGATTCTCTTAAAGCCTTCAGTAGCTTAGCTGATCCTCTAGGTGGTAGTCTGTGCTCAGCTAACACAATCTGTCCAGGTATGTCCAATTCTAATTTCTTGGCATTAGTAAATTACAAAAGAATAGCACAGGTAGCATGTGCTCTAACACTACTGTGGAAAGTCTACAATAAGCCCAAAAAGTTTGATACAGGTATATGACTGAACAACTGCTGAACCCGATTTGCAACATGGCTTATAAACCTCCAAAGAAATACCACAGCAGTTCACAGAAGATGAGTATAACATCTAGTATCTAACATTCATCTTGTCAGTATTCAGTGTTATGCTAGTATTAAAGAATTAACACTCCCATTTCTGAGAGTTCAATACAGGAAAATCATTAAGTAGGGAGCTCTCCAAACACAGTTAATCTCAAGATACTGATAAGGTAGCTCAAAATCAGCTGAAGTGATTAACAGTCCCCAGCTTCCTGCAGCCCTGCTTTCCCAAAGACTGCTACTAGAGGAAGTACTTGCACCTCCACCTGAAGAAGCTCCTGGACTGCCACAGTTTATGCCAGCCTATGGAAGTAATCCAGAATTGGCACCACTTTATTTTAATATGCTATGAAGCAAACTGAGGCATTTCAGGAGCTGATACACATGTGATTCAGCTGCCTGCCATGGTACAGCCAACCTAAAGCAGGGCAGAAAACTGGCTTATTAGTAGTTCATGCTTACTTCATGCTCCTGCTTTCAAGAGTCAATCATATGAAGAGAAGACAGCTTTAGCATAAAGAGCTCAGAACTTGCATGATTTAGCAGAAACAAAAGGATTAGCTAAAGAGAGATGAGGGTTAATTAAGCCAAACTGCTCCATTTTCCTCAAGGAACTGTACCAGAACAGACTTAATTTCCCCCTTCTCTACTCCTGTCCAAAACACTAACCTTGCACACTGTTATACTGAATTCTCTTATGTTAAAATTAAGAATTCTGAAATCAAAATCTTACAACAGGGGAAGAGGGTCTCACATGAGGAGTTTCCAAGATGATGCACAAAGTAAAGCGTGCAGTTATCTATTTCCCTTTCAAAACATCTGTGCTGTTAAACTGCACAATTAAGAAGAGTCATGCACATGCTTTCTTTTTCATCTGTTTCTTTACCGAGACAAAGACATAAACATATTTATAAAGGTAGAATAGGATCATGCTAGTAACCTAGCTAGTTAAATACTGATTCACATTTAATTTCAATTGCAAATACTACCTGGATTTTTGGAGACATGGCAATAACATCAATTTTACAAGTTTCCCATCTTCCCCTCTCTGAGAGAAAATGAAAGGTAGACTAACATCAGACTAGCTATTGAGCAGATAAGAAAGTGATCTAGAGTCAAAATGAGATTAAGAATTCAAGCTACTCTACACAATCTTTAAAGTATTGAACTCAATCTCGTAAGTTTCTTAATAGCACTTTATTTTTTGATATTACAATTTTAACAGTTCAGATTTATCCTCAGAGAAAAGCAGAAGCATTTGCAGAGTTCATTAGATTAATTCCCTAGTGGAAGCTTCATGTTTGCTTGTTAAAAGGAAGATCACACTTGACTTCTGAAAAATATTTGCCTTAATACTATAAAACATGAAGATTACGGAAACAAGACATTCATCTGTTCTTCAAGAAACATTAGCCAAAAGTATACCACTCAATCACCTGTACAGGAGCATCCATTTATTTTAATCATTAGTATAAAAGCCAGTTGTCACTCAGTTCCTTCGCCATACAGAATCTAAGAGGACTAAGACTACCTTAGCAACAGGGAAAAAGGTGAATCATAAGGATCCACACACATAAAGCCTTTCAAAAAGCTCCAGTTCTGTACCTAACCTCTGCTAGCATGTGTTAAAACACTGAAATGGCAAAACTTGAGGAATGCTAAGCAGGTGGAGGATGTTAACAGGCTTGCCAAACATCCCTGTCAAAGATGGGATATACTGTGGTAGTCTCTTAAGAGCGTCACTACAGACTTCAGAAATAGAGACTTTTCTTCAGACTGTCAGCACTCAGTGGACCTAAACATGTAAGAATCGTCATAAATCATTGTGTTCAGTAGTCACGGAAGTCAAATTATTTTGGAAAAGAGTTGGGGTAAGAGCCTGGCAGTTTTGAACAACAGCGACTAAGAATTCATAAATAGGGTAAGAATTTCTTCTTCAGTTTGAGTTGATGCAATGGATAATAAAAAAATAATCATTCATCTTTTTAAAAATTGGCTATACAAACTTGAAAGAAAAGATGAGTAAGGCCTGTAAAATTGTAACCAAAGACTACAGCAGCACTTATCATAGATGTGAGTCAGTGCACTAAGTGGTAGGAAAGCTGTCATTCCTGAGGGAGCAGAGAGAGTTGATCCTATTTCAGATCAACCTGATAATCTTAATTGGTTTTAGCAACATAGATAACTTGAAATGTCCAACAGAAAACTTCAACAAGACTGACTTAAGAAGTATGAGAAGAGTTCTTCATCTGGATCAGACTATTCTGAACTTCAGAGAAGTGTCATTTACAGTCACCATGCAGGCTACCAGATGAGCTCAAAAGGTAAGAGGAGTTTCTTCTGTAGGATTGATGCAGCACAGACAAACCAATTTAGCAAATTAAACGAAGTATCTGCTAGAACATAATGCCCTACATGCTCTCTCTGATAATAATCCAGTCCTATTACTTTTCATATATGCTCTCAAGAGCATCATCAATGATAACATCTTAGCTGAAAGGTTCACCTCATAGCATTCTGCTTAGAACAACGATTTGTAACAGATGTTTCGGAAGTAGTTAAAAACCCACAAGAAAACACCAGACACAGGTCACCCAATCACACCACTATTAATATTCCCCTTCTCAGCTTTCAGCAATTTACAGCTGTTGATCCAGGAAATCCTCAAGCTGTACGTTTAATGGGGCCTAATGAATCATTCTTTCACTGATCTGCCTAATTGCTCTTGATACTCATTCACACCTATGTCATCCATTAAGATACTGTGACAGTAATCCTCACATTTCAATTACACACTCTATGGGAAAAACTCTTTTTGCTTAAACCTTTGTCTTCTACAAGGTGGACTGAAGCTCCCCGAATCTTTTATTACCAAAGCAAAAAATTGGTTTCTTACTCCCATTTTCCAGGCTGTTCACCTGATACAGACAACATTCCATAAAACTTGGATCATTCTTGTCACCTTTCTCTGTACTTCCACTACCTGCTTCAAGATAAGGGAGGGAGAAACAGAACTGTTCAAAAAGCAATACTTAGAATTCAGCAAAACGTGGATTTGAACAGCCGCATGACTTTTTCCATCTTCCTAGTTCTTTCCTAGCAGTTTCTAATCGGCTAGTTGCTCTGTTGAAGTTCTACAAAATCACTCTGCTTGAAAAATTTTCATTCTTCAAAAAAAAAAAAAAAATGCAACCACGACAAAAGATATTAATTCCAATTGCATTCTCAGTAGCAAGAGGGTCTGCATCTTAAGAGCACAGAAACAAAAAGGGTTTGATTCAAACATGTACTCGATTTGATTCAGATGACATAGAAAACACTGTGTGGTGTCTGAGTAGGGACCTCCACCTAGCATCCTGACATCCTGTAAACATAACGTCATTAAATCTGAAACAATGCACCGGATAAAGAAATACATTAAGTAGGTATCCCTAAAAAGTATTTCCATTCTGAAAGAGCAGGCCAGAACACTTTTATGAAATTTCATTTAGTCAAAATGTTTGAACCTACTCTAAACTATCCTTACTACTCAGCACTGGTATGAGCACTACTGACAAACCAGGTGTAGTTCTGCTGCCTACAATTCTGGAAAGATGTTGGAAAAATCGAAGTACGTTCAGAAAAAGCATCCAATGAATATTAACAGAGCAGATAATTTGCCTTGTAGTTAAAGTCAGGAAGTTAGGGTGCGCTATCAAAATACTAGGCTAGAAGAAAAGTTAAAAGGTACGGAACAATCAAATTAAATACAATCAGGGAATTTCAAGTATGACAATAAAAGACTCTTCAATATAGCAGAAAGGTAACAAGGACGACCCAATGGACAGATACAATCTGGACAAAGCTGGATTTAACATGATGCCCATTTACCATGTACGGGCTATCATCTTGCTAGATGTTAGGAAGGATTTTCCATTGCCAGAGATAAGACAAGAGAAAGTTAAAAAATTGTTCACATATGCTAGACTATGTACGCACAACCACTGGAGTTGAATCAAAGGACACGCCATGATTTGCAAAAAAAATCCAATCATCTTAGTAGTTGTCACATAACAGTGGCTTCCCCTGATGCTCATACCACATATTATGAGCACATAAAGTTCATATTTTTGTTACTTCAAATCATTTGTCTCCTTTGTACTTCCCCCCCATTACAAAAACGTCTCTAGTGTTTGAGCAACATATTTTATGAAAACGAATGTGATTGCAGTGGCTTTACAGAGGAATGCTTTAGAAATCCTTAAAGGTCAATTGCAACACTTACATATTTGTGGTAGCATACAGAAAAAAAAAAAAACAAACAGAAGAACATAACATGCTGAGGAATGAAAACGAACTCTTCATCACTTTTATCATTACAGAAGCACAGAATTTTTTTCATTAAAATTCTCAGTCATGATTAACAAGAATCTCAGAAAAATATTAGTAAAACCAGTAGTCATCTTTATTTAGGAAATCAGCTGCATTACACTACAGTAAGTTTCTACGCCACAAGTTGGCCAATGATGGTAGCGGCTCAGACATGAACAGTGCTTAAGGCTGTGCATAAGATTTTGCTATTACGTAAAAGTAGAAACGGTAATTCTCACATAAATAAGCACGTTTTGGGGCTCTCTCTCTCAGTCAGGTAGTAAAACCAAACAATTAAGTGTCAGTAAACAATGAAATACTAGGACAAGTCTCTTATCAACGAACACCCACACTATGACCATCATAAGCTTTACTAGAATTCTTAAGTCTTAAGACTTAAGAATCTTAAGTATTGCAGTATCAAGACAATACATCTTAAAAATAAATGTTTGTTCTATTGAGGGGCTCTAGCTTATTTGGCTGAAATTCTAGGACCTTTCTACATTACTCAAATTTTGGAAGAAATCACTCAAATTCTTCAGTTAAAAATAAACACATGGTACAGCTAATGTTGAAATGCTAACATTGTCACTGCAAAATAAGTTCATCTTAAAAAAACCAGTCATATAATAAAATGTTCCAAGTCAAAAGGGCAATGTAAACATACTCTACCACTGTGCAATTCCACTCCATAGAATTCAAGTGTTCGCGCTATATTTATATAGCAGGATTCTGCTTCAGATTGCTTGAGGCCACTAAAAGAGAAAAAAAAAATATGTACTACTGTCAGAAATTGAAGATGTGAAATTGTATTTACTACAAATACAGAAAGAGTGGAGAATCCAACAGCCTGGTTTGATAAACAAGCCTTCTTAACAACTAATGCCACAAAGTACTTCACAGGTGAAGTATATTAGTGCAAAATAAATGTCATTCTTAGCTTTTTGTTTATGGGAGTGAGCAAACAATTCCTCAATTGTTTCTCATTTTATAATGAGAAGCTATATTTGTAAATATTCTACACCGCATAGTGTCTCAGAAGGAATTAGCTGTTTAGAAGAAAGATCAGTATCGACATGGAATGTACTCAAATATAAGGGAGAGAAAGAATATTTTAAAAGTTATACAGTTATAAAGAAGTTATAAACTCAGGAAGCTAAAGCCATCTGAATTTATTTTATAATCAACAAGCAGAAAGTCCTGAAGTATTTTATTTTTTTCTACTATACGCGGAATGTGGTGCAAGATTTGCAAGGATTCCATCTCCTAGTCTTCTGGAAAGTTTAAGATCTGATGAGATGTCCATTTTCAAAAGAACTGAACTAAAAAAAAAAAAATCCCCAAAACAAACAAAAAAAATCACCACCTCAAATAAACTAAATCTGTATCTTCCTGGAAAGGATATATAGAAACAACAAAGAGTTTGAAAGAGCTTTGAGATTTAAAAAGCAAAGAATCCAAAAGTCATCCCTACCTACATCATTCTCCAATGTAGCCTTCTAATTATTCATCTGAGAGAAACATAATGTGACCTAATAAGATTCCCTTAAGCAAAATAATAAAGGTAGTCCCCTCCAATAGTTGTTACAGCCAAGACTCTCTCATTCTTGAGAACTGATCAGACAAGAGCCAGCTCTAACCTGGAATCTGCTGTAGCCTGTTGATACTGTATGGTGCCAACAACCATCTATGATTCAGGCACTACAGCACGTTAAACTAACTGTAAGAACAAAGACTAACTCATGACTACGTACATATACATAAGCAGAAAAGACATCAGATATCATCCTACCAGGCCTGCAAGCCTGCACAGGTAGAATCCACCTTTTGCTAGATGAGCCTCTGAAGCGATGCCCATAGAATTAAGCTAGTCAAAAGCGACTTAAGGACAGCCTGTAAGAAACTGACATAACAGTAAAGCTCTGGTTAAGAACTCCAGATCCAAAGACATTCCACATATGGCAAGAATTCCTACTTTAAAGGGGAGCTTTACTTCTAAAGGTAAACATCTATTACTTTCAGAATAATAAACTACCATCCATTCTCAAATTCCAAGCCATCAAAATAATCCACCCTGAAAGTGCCACTATAAGAGGTACTACATAAAGTTCTGTGAAACCAATCAGAAGGACTGAAAGTTATCTTGAACTAGAAAGCCACTGCCAGCAGCGTGGCTTGAGGATGTCACAATACTGGGAAAAATAGTGAAGGGAAGAAAAAGTTGTTCGTTATGATCCTGAGATAAATTGCTTACTCAGATCTACAGCTCCAGTGGCTACTGCCACCTTGAATTTAGGGGGGGAAAAAAAAATTATAATCCTCAGAAACGTCAGGAAAAAAAGGAGATGCTAGAAATTACATCCAATTTACATTGCCTCCTCTACCATGTCAGAAAGGTGGAGAAAAATCAACTTGAGCAATTGATTATACAATAGGCTGCCGAATACAGAACAGTTGAAAATAATGTACTTAAACATTTTCATTTTGATCAAGAACTTCATCCAAAGAAATAGGGAAAGCCTGATGCATACCAACAAGATACGTCTTCAAGTTTTAATTTTCAATTTGCATACATCATCTACATGAGATCAATCAAGCTCTGCACCTTGAAAGGCCAATAGAAAAGTGCCTTCACGTAGCCTATTTTTTGTTATGCCGCCTCACACTCTGTTGAAGAGAAAACTAAACCTTTAGGTCCTTAAGCAGGTCTCCATTCCTCAGTGAGATAAATAGGTAAGATGAAGGTGATCTTAGTGCCAACTTCCAATTTTTACGGCTCTTAATATCCAAGGGTTTGTTACACATCTGGAGCTCAAACATCATATGAGGTTTCAAATGTATCTTCTCCTCAAATGGATGGCTAAATCTAGCCATTTGTAGGAAATCATTACCGATTTGGATAATATGCACATCCTAAGACATCAAGCTGCTTGCTTAAGTGAAAAAAGATTTTAAAAGCCTTGTTAAAACAAGCTACATACAGAAAAATCCCTCTGTAAATTCAAGGATGAACACAGAAGGATAAGCACAATTACAAAGTTTCTGAAGCTTAGCCAGTTCAATATGATACCAATTGCTTTCCCAACAGTTACCGTCCACTGAGTCGCATCTGAATTTAATATAAAGTTATGAATAACAATATTCGAAGGGCAATTACCATCACTTATTTGAATTCAAATAGAGCAGTTAAGCTTCTCAACCACCAATGCTTCAAACTACTACAAACGCTTGATTAAAACACCAATTTCTCTGAAAGGACCTAAAGAAGAGAGAATTCTTTCCAACAGATCCATCATGCCTTTGTTTGTATCTATGGCAATTTTTAGTCTGCTCTCTGCAGTACATAACCAATCTTGTAACTCCAGCAAAAATAGCATTAAAGCCATGACCTCAGCACACCCACTTCAAGACCCTTCAGAATCTTCCCTCAGTAACCTGAGGCTATTGCTTTCCTAAAGGAAAGAGTTCATTTATGCCTGTCCACAAGACCCCTCTAATAAATTCTGAGGCTACTAGTAATTGCAAGTTAATTTGGAAGAAGTAGAGGCCTCAGATGTTGTGTTCCTGAACATAAACAGCTAGGGAAAAAGTGTCCATATTAGTAGCTATGCAGAGGGAATGGTTTCAGTGTGTGCACAGTGATCATCTTTTCTGTTTTCACCCCATAAATGGCTAAACATCGTGCACGTTCTGGACTGTGCTGGTCGGCACATATGAATTTCAGAACCATTCAGTGCATCTTTCACCCACCAACAGTTAGAAAACAAGAGGGAGAGTTGAGAGCACGGAAAGATAGCAAAGAAGCTAAAGAACATCCAGGAGAGGGGGAAAAGAAGTTATTTCAGGGTGGAAAGCAAGAAATCAAAGACACTAGGGGAGTAGGGAACTAGCTCTGTTGTAGCAAAGGACAGAGAGAACAAATCAATTGAGATTCAGATTTCATTTGCTCAAATGTTCATGGACAATTTCTTAGGTTAACATATTTGCAAGCAGCATGCGAGTATGTGATCAACCGCAGTTAACTCCTAATCTGCAGTCCTACAAGAAAATGAATAAGGTCACAAAGAACAGTTAGCAGCAGCCTTGCTGGGACTGTCAGCTGCAACCCTTGTATCGCACTCAGAAAAAGAGGACAGAAAGCACAAAGTTATTGGGAGGAGTGTTTGGTTTGGGGTTTTTTTTTTTTTTTTTGCTTTTTTCTTCTTCTTCTAAATGCACGAAAAACCCTATATGATTTCAGAAATAGTCTCCAAAACCTTCAATCAAAAAATCCTCAAATACTTAATACAGTGTTCTAGATGGCTGACATTATTAACACGTAGCACTAACCGATCTAGTGATTATTTTAACTAGAAGTTTATTTAAAAATTTTAACACATTAACATCATACTCTGAATAAAATTAATTTTGAACCAATATGCTAAGAACAAGTATTATGTATTAGCAATTGCATGAAATAAAACGGTCTGTTGTACTAAAACTCTTAAGATTTGGATTTTTTTTTTTTTTTTTTTTAAAAAAGACTCCTGAGATGAGAAAGAACTAAGAATTAAGGTTACCTGTGCTGTTCATGTAGTGATTCTACTTTGGTAAGAAAATCTTTGTTCTGTTCTGGTATAAAACTGTAATTTGACAGATATCCTGAATGATGCACTGAGGAGTTGTAGTCTCCAAGCTGAGCTGTCAGGAAACAAGAAGCACAGACACAATGTTTTCATAGTTAGATAATTATTGTCCATATCAAGATATGTAAAACACACGTAAGAAGAAAGCAAGAATTAGGAATTATCTCCCACTGGACAAGCAGTGTTGAACATAGTGATTTATGACATCAGCGAATAAAAATCTTTCAAAGTATGCCTACTATAACTAGGTTCAGGCACTGAATGACCCGATATCACGTGTAGTCAGTCATATAGCCACACTTTTGCATTACAACCTGTAGCAACACTAGACAGGCAGCACATGCCATGTCAGCAGATATGTAGTACCATAACATGAGAGGAAACCAAATTGCTTCAGTACAAACAAAATTTGATATGCATTCACTTGACATTAACAGATTAGAAGTCTTCACCAAGATGACTCACTTCAAAAGCATCTACTCATCACACTCTCAAGTAAAAACTGTTCAAACCGATTATCGTGGCTCTGTCCTAACAGTTCAATTGTTACTCGTCTCAGCTGAACGTGAGTTGCTTAATATAGCATGAGAAGTAACTCTTGATTTACAGATAACATTGACACAGCTGATACCAAAATGTAAACACACGTTTATAGCCAAATAAACTAAGAATCAATGTTCCCCAAAATTTTATCCCCTCAAAATGATACTGAATAGTACTTTTAAAGAAAAAAAACACAGTTACTACATAAAAGCTAATTCTTATCCACAGGCAGTGAAATATCTGAAAATAGATGAAAGCAGCAAACGACTATAAACATATAGCCTCAGCCCAAGTAAAATTTTCTTTAAAAGCTACATCAGCATAAGTTTATATCCTGGAAAACAAAACACACACACACGCAAACCTTTTACTTGTTACAGAAATGGAAAATTTGGGGCAGTAGGGGGGCAGGGGAAGGGTGCTTGCTTCAAATCAAGTACTTACCCGCTTGCCAAAAATTTACTTACTTTCAAGCAAGTAAATTTAAACCTGTATTTCATGAAAGCACTACAGCTTTCATAAAAAAAGGTGATTAAACCCCGAAATGACAGGATGCTTAAGTAAATTACTGGAACCTGAGCTGTTCTGGTTTCTTCCTCCCAACTTAAAGGCTTTACTTTAACACATTAAAGCTCTCCAGAAGTTATCTGTGTAATTTGCAAATTAACACAAAACAAAGTACCCGTACAAATTGCAAACATCGCAGCATGGAAAACTTCAACTAAATCATAAAGCTAAAGAGCATACTTTTAATGACAATACTATTACTATTATTTGCAGAATAATACCATACCATCATGTTCCAGAAAATACAAAATATATAAGAGTGATTTAAATGAAGTTGTGCATTTCAGAAATAATTTGCAGGTACAATAACTAGGAAGTATCTGTCATGCAGGAGAAAAAAAAAAAATCAGTATTTGCAACTTACATAAATGAAAAGCATGACTTCTGTGGCCTAGAAAACTGAACCACTGAGATAACAAAATATTTTCTGAGCAAATGTCGTCAGAAGCTAAAATATAGTTGCATACTTGTCAGCATCAAGTGTTCAAACAGAAAAGAAAGTGGACAGACAGACACTAAGTAATTTATTGTGAACACAGATGTTCCTGCAATGCTTAGATATTTCTTTTTTTTATGGGTAGCCTAAATTTTAGATTAGATTAGCAAAATGGCTAGCAAAAGATTAAATATTTACAGCAGAATCAAAACATCTATTTGAATACTGCTGTCAAATTGTATCTCTTTGAAGAGGAAAAAAGAAAAAAAATCAAGTCAGAAGATTTAGAAGTATAACAAGAACACGAAGTAATTTTTAGGAGTACCTATATATTAACAAAAGTCTAAGTCTCTGTCAAGACTAACGCTAAGACTATGGAACAACAATAATTATTTGTACAAAGTAGAGATGTTAGTAACAATGTAAAAATAAAACAAGCAGTTTCACAGATGACAATAGTTGATTGAAGATCATTTTCTGTTCATTAGCCATTAGCACTTTTCATCTTTTCTATGAAAGAGAACCTACATTTTTAACACTGTTCTGGTGATGGAGGTTTGTTGCAGCCCGTTTGAATTGCACTCCTGTCAGTGGGAAGAGACCAGGTTGCCAAGAATAAGACAACGTAATTGTCCACTTCTAAATTTATTTGTATTAGGTAAAAATATTTTTTACTGTAATTTTACCTTCTCTAAAGAGGGCAACTGTTGTTGTTGTTTCATTATGATGTAGCATCTTCTGGTTCATCTTCCAAACATGGAGGTGGTTCTGGTCTTTTTTCTTCTTCTTTCTAGCTATCTGAGATCATGTCAACAAGGGGAGCAGCTTAGAGTACTACTTGCTTCTCCAACTCCCCAGCCAACTGTCAGAGTTGAAGAGAAACTATAAATGCTGATTAGTAGACATCTTGGAAGAGTAATCATCTTGTGCAGGATTTTAATTATCCAAATACAAGAAAAAGTTAGGGCATATCAAAACGGAAGGCAGCAGGAAGAAAAACTCGTAAGATTTATGCTTCTTTACTGAATTTCTCTAGGAGAGATCAGGGGGAGGCAAATAAAGGTATGTTTCCCTCCAATCTAAATTTCTCCTGACAGAGCTTCCACTCTGAACATATGGACCAGCATATACTGGCTCAGTGTGGATAGAGTCACAGTAAAAAAGCATATTTTTACCTTTCCCCATTCTCGACATTTGTTGCTCTTTTATTCACTATAACTGGGAAAGAACATGGAGTAAAATTAACACAAGGAAATGGAATAGAAGGAAAAAAATAGTTATTTGCGTATCAGATTCTCATATTTTGGAAAGTTACATACTTAATATGAAAAGCTTTAAAACACTCATTTAGAAGGCCGTATTCAAGAGCACCTCTACTTTATAGCTCTCGGTAAAGGAAGAGTGCAATAGCCAAGTGCCACATAGTTTTTTCTTGGCAGAAGTCCCAAGTTGATCTGCCCACATATGACTTGCATAAGCTCTCAATACAGTAAGAATTTATTAACATTTGAAAAAAACAGTTTGCACTGATATACCTTAACACAAGATACAAATGCTCTATGCCCTACTGCAACCTAAACAAGTCATGTTTTCTTCAGAATTTGCCAAAAAAAATTTGACTGCTCAGTTAACAGGGGGTGGAGGGGTGTATGTTTTGTTTCTTTCTCCTGGCAGCAAAGAGAATTTTGTACAGGAAGTTATTAAAAAAGGAGGACTAGTTTAAAGAAAAAAAACAAAAAACAAAACACACACGTTTTGACAAGATTCAGATACAGAAAGACCAGGATCAAGCATATTTGTGTAGCACTGACAGATATCAATAGGAATTCTACGGGTGCACACAAATCTTCCCCAGAAAAAGAAGCTCAGGTATCAGAGGTATTGCTGCATAAAAACAAATAAAAAAATCTTTAAAAGAGCAGCTTAATTGTGGAAAGATTTATAGAAGTGGAGAAAAGTCACCGATGCCAACAGTAGTTATGATAATTACTACTTTATTTTTTTTTTAGTACTTCCTTCCAAGACCATTAGTCAGTCAGCTTACACAACAGGATAAGGGAGTGTGGACCTCATTTCTGTTTTCCACTACCCAAAAGGTGGTTGCAAAAAAGACAAAGCCAGACTCTGAAGTTGTAAAGCAAAAGGATGATAAGTAATAGACAAGTTTCAGCAGTGAAAACTCAAAACTGAACTGGAAAGGCTCTGAGCAATCCCACTGCATTGTGAAGAAGTCCCTTCGGAGAAAAATTCTTCTATGGTTCTACCTACAGAAGGTTATTTTCAGCATCGAAGCTTCTCACTACATGACCCCATTAAAAAAAAAAAAATTACTTCAGCTTTAGAAATTACTATTTTTTATTGCATTCTAATAGCACCAAAATACCACCACTTTGGTCTGACCCTATTCTTTATTTCCAGAGACATCAGTTCCCTCCACAACGCATCATAGGAAATCAGCTTTTAGCTTTGCATAACTTTAGAGGTTACCATTTCCTACTCCATAACTTTTTGGGACTCTTCAAGCAGCAGCAAATTGGTCTCCAATTCTAAACAGTTTGCTTATACATAAGAATAGAAAAGTTTGTGTACAAAGTAATAGCACCAGAACCAGTTTCTGCATACAAGCATTCCACATAACTACAGGTGTCAAAGGGAAATGTACGAGACTAAACATGAAGTAGAATTGCCTACAGATAACACCGACTATTTGGTTCAAAACAATGCCTACACAAACCTAGTCCCTTAAAAAACAGCCCTCTAAAGATCCAAGAGGCATACCAGAAAAAGATCAGGTAGTTTCACCCTGAATTTGTAACTTTTTTGCAGCATTGAATACTGTAGGTGACATGAATAAAGCACAAGGTGAAACGAATTGCCTGGTTGCAAAAGACAATTACATAAGCAGGTCAGGATCTCAGCAGAAGAGAACATAACCAAGCAAAAGGATAAGTCTACTGTAGAAACTATACAGGAATAGCAGCTGGTCATGATGGTGAAGGAGTGGAAAAAGAAGGCAAAAGGTTAATTAGTTAACTTATTTTAAGGAGTACAAATTCTCAGGGGCAAAACTGCAATCTGTGATTACCTATAGGAATATCCTAATATCTATATTAATGCCACATGAGCGACCTCCATAATAGTATGGCAATAATGACTGATGTGCTGCGATGAGGGAGTGAAATGCAATAATGAAGGCTAATGAGAAGCCACATCCTGATCTGTACAATGTGAGCAGTATAGATTAAGTGATCACTTCTTGGCACAAGTAGAGAACACATGAGATATTATGCACTAAACAAAGGATCTAGATCAAAACATTACTATCAAAGAACCATTGAGTAACAGCGACTACAAAACATTCACATACAACTATGCTTCAGGAACCAGGAAAAAATTCACTACAGCAGAGTTTAGATTCAAAGAAGGATCAACATCAAAACGCAGACACTTGTTAAAAAGTCACTGAACAAGAGCACTCGAATGAGTGAAATCCTCACAGGTGCAGAGATTACAGACACCACATGGAAAGCTTAGCTATCAGAAAGAGACTCTAAAAGGACCAAAATAACTCATAACAGGTTACTAAGAGGAAGAAAATGTGTTTCTAAAAGTAGTATGTGTATGCAAATAAGGACAAGAGTATGAACTCTCATCTGCTGAGCCACTCAGTAGGCAAGCATGACTTCCCTATTAGACAAGTAGAATTAACTATAATGTGAATAAACAGGGAAGAAAACATGGTAGTTTTATAAAAGGAAATAATGCCTCACACTCAAAAAGCCCTTTGAAAGGTTCAGTCCAAAGATGACTGTAGACAGCTGCTGAATAGACTTATGACAGTTTGTGTTAAGACAGAATGAGAGATTAGACATTTAAAAAGCTATAATAACATTCAAAGGAAAAAAAAGATGCTAACTACACATACACCAATGGGCGTCTCTAAGTTATCTGTTACCACTACAGAATCAAAAATGAGTCACAATCATTGTAAGTTGTTTTATGAAAACAGCAGCGCAAAAACCAGCCACAGTTAAAAAAAGCAAACAAAAAATGTGAAAAGGAAGGAAAAAACAGAAAATCTGAATTTTACTGAGTTGTTCTGTGCTCTATCTTCATCTCAAATACAAAATGCACTTCAGAAACCATACAGTTACAATTAGAAAATGCACTGAGAAAAGCAAAGTACATGGACATTTCATCTCAAAAAGTAAATGGGGAGGGACAAGGAATAGGGGAAAAAAGGATAATAGGATAAAAGCAACGAATAAGGATAAAAGATTAGCCCTTTTGGCTAAAGCATTGGCTAATACCCCAAACTGGGACTCTCCGCTCCAAAGATTAGCGTGTAGCATTTTGCTTTACAGGTTCAAAAAAACTAAGTGTTTGAAGTAATCATTCTGTTGATTTTATGAACTGATTGTTCCTCCAAACATTATGGTCTACCTCTGCCTCGGAGACAGAGGTCACCTCAGTCTTTTGGCATTCCCAAAATTCAAGCAAGCTCTAGCCCCTAGTTCTCAAGTAGCCTCCGTACTAAGCTCAACTTCCCATGACTCCTTACCCTCACCAACCCTTTCCTGAACAAACTCCTAGTCAAAAGTAGCAGTGTGCTAGAGAAACCTCCTGGCTCTCCCAGCATAGCTGAATGAGGAACAGTACCAAAGGAGGTGAGGGAAAGAGCACAGAGAAGAAAAAGATCCAATCATAATGAATCACTGAGCAACAGATGCTCAGGGAAAAGAAAGCTTAAAAGTACTCATAACATTTCTTGTTGGCTTTATTTCTGTGCTTTAGATTCAGGCCCCAACCTAAAAAAGCACTTAAGCACTTGAGAATGCATTCCCACCAAATCCATGGGACTTCTCACATACCTATAGAGTTAGGTGCATTTCCATACTGTCCTGGAATTGGGAATTTACTAGAGGAGGTTACAGAAAACAAGTAGTGGTAAATCAGCTATTTGACATTTTAATAAAAATAAATAAATGAAAAGCAGTAGGCACTGAATAGGTCCATTATTTAATTTTATAGAATATGTACAATATTCACATTTTACACTAGTAAAAAACACAAGAGGCACAATTGATCATTAGATTTTTTTATTTTAATAAGGGTTTCATGCTTTAGTTTAGTTAATTTTTAAATTATTTGAAATATAGCTTAGTCATTTTTAAGAAGAATTTCAAAACTCCACTGATCATAAAACACATTTCTGTCACAAAAACACACTTAGTGATGTTAAACTAACTTGTTCTTGAAGTTTTTGAACTGCATTTGTAATCAAGATTAGCGACATGCTAGTTAATCAGACACAGTATTCACGCACACTTGTATTCCCCTGTAACTTAGTACCATTTGACAACACAAGCTATGTCACAGCCAAAGGCAGACTAATGTTTCAGAGGAAGGGGCAATACGGAGGAACGGCATACTGTTTGTATAACAGCCATCGCCACCAAGTTTCCATTTGCAAAACTCCCAAAATCTAAGAGTCAACTACACAACTGCCACACGTAAAAACCACACTTAAACAAGAACAGAAATAGTAAACATCAAACTTCATGCACTATGAAAGCCCTCAGCCCTCTCTGCCATGACAACTCTTCCATCTTTGGAAAAGTAGCCCAGAAAGTGAAAACCACTAAAAAAAACAGCAGAAATAACAAGTAAAACAGATCCACGACAACTGCAGACAGCTGCTTTTCAACAAGCAAATACCTCATACCTAGGAACCTGAACTCTCCTTAAAAAGTATAATTAGAAATCAAAATACTAAAAGAAAATCATCTAGAACAATTTATGGTGACCAGAATCCTATCCAATACAAATCAATAGAGATTTATACATTTTTATCTTGGAGAGACTTTTTAATGCCATCATCTTTCAAGTTAATGGCAACAGGCTGGCAGCAAGACAAAAACCACTTTTTTTAAAGGAATACATCTCTACTGAATATTTCATTCTTTGCTGGGGTAGATACTAATAGAATAAACGTAGGCATCATACAAACAGCAATAGAAAGGCTATCAGCTAGCAAAAAACCAAATATATAGATTTTTTAAAACTGGTAATAGCACTATCAACCATTAGAAAAACAAGGCAAGTAGCTGCATGAGAAACTCCACAATCCACTGGGAAAGAGAAAGCTAAGGAACACAACAGCACCTTTCCACAATCTTTACTGACCTTCCACATACCAAGCTCTATCATGTGTTGTCTTTTAGTACAAATAACTCTATTAGTAGGTACCCAAAGAACAAAAAAGGAAACTCAGATAAAATTGAAAGGGAAACAGGAATTAGTTTGGCATCTGGGCTATGCTGCCTGTGACATAAGTCATTTTGAAAACGGTATTAAAACCTAAAATTGGGATACAATATTTGTACTCTTCAGTGGTGTACCTCTTCATTTTCTTCAGTGCACTAACGCTAGCAATCCCAATGGTTCCGACTGTTTCAGCGTTCTATTGCCCCACAGTGTTCCAAACATACACTTAGAAGCGGATATGCGTTTCCTTCAAAGTTTGGACTCTAGCCTATTATAGAAAATATATTCTGGTTCTTTAAATTTTCAACTTTTTTTTGTTTTTAAAGCTTAAAACTGGTTAAAGTTCCATTTAATAAACGTGTGCAAAATATGATATACTTGAACATAAAAAGTGAATGTTTCATAGCTATTTAGGGTTTTCATTAGATACCAGCAGTTCACCACTCTCATCACTTTCTCCTTTGAAAAGTATGTTTTTAATTTAGTTTGGTCCTTATTTGAAGCACAAATGCCCTCTTACAGTCATTTATGTGGACATTGCTAGCTTTTCCACAAAGAAATGAGATAAATATATAACAGTCAAATGATTACACAACTATTCTAGTAGGATTTCCCCTGCCAATCATTTTTATGAACATACAAACTCAGCTGATCCCTCAAACTCTGTTTTGTTAACTGCTTTCTCTTTTGGGGGGTTGTTAACTTAGAATGATCTCCCGCCAGCTATTTTTCATCATCCTTCTAGGAAGCCGTTAAGGCATACAGTCAGGCTCCATTTTGTTTTTCCTACAGAAGATTTTTCCCTTAGAGCTTATTTCTACTAGTAGCAAGCAGATCAGAAAGTAGACTATTTTAAATATAGTCATCTTAATGTATTGCACAGTGCCAGACAGTTTTTACATGTCTAACAAAAGCAGCATTTCCTCAAACAGCATTACATGGAAATATTTTAGTTTCTTAATCACAATCAATGTACCTTCCCCTTAACCGTTTTCTAGATGTTCTTGCATTTATCTGGAACAGTTTCCTTCCAAGTTACTGTAACATATACTACATTTCAGTATTTTGTTTGCAATGACAATAGAAACATACCTTTCGGTCAGCAATGCATGTTCTACAGGCACACACAAATAAGGACACTATTATTCTTGCATCAATCAATATTTTTTCTATAGGATAGAATTAACAAGTATGCTTTTTCTATTTAGACTGTCCAGAGGTTATCTTTAATTACCTTCCCCTTTTTCACAAAGTATCATTTATAGCCTTTTGAACGTTCCACACAGAGATAAGGAAATAAACTTTTCTTTATTTTTCAGGGCAGAGCATTAGAGAAAGTGGTTGGTCAAACATATTTGTTAACAATAGAGATTGGTTACTACTTACATTGTACTGCATATGATGCCAGGACAACAGCAGAATTAAGAGGGCATGACAACCTGCAAAGGGGGGAAATATTTTTATTTAGACTCAGACAGCATAAAAGCAAGTGTTAGCAATCTTCCTGCAACTAGTAAAGTTCATCAAGACCTATGTTTCTCTTTGAGATGTCTCCTTCTTACAAAGTTTGGTTGTCATCGCATAGTAGCATGATAAAAGCTAGTGGTGGCATAACAGCTCCTTAGCTGAATGGAAATAACTGGTCCAAAAAGGACATGCTCATATCCTTGCAGGATGCTTATTCTGAAAAGAGGATTCTTCTGGGGCTCTGGATGTGATTTTAATAGCTGCTGTTTGGTATATTCAAAACTAGATACAGACACTAAGTTCAGCCAAAATGACAAACACAAAGACAGCTCTGATCTAAAGTCCAAAAGTGACTCCACAGAAGAAAACCAACACGTACTAAGAAATCCTAAACGCAACTTATATTTGGCAGCAAATATTTAGACCACCTTTTCCCCCCTTTTTTAATACACAAACACACAGGCATCACAGGCAAAAGAGTCATTGAGTGTATGCCCACCGTATGCATCACATAATCCAAGACTGCAAAAACCAACAGCATGAACTTGCAGAAGACAATGGGTCCCTCATGTTTAGACAGCTGCATCTGGCACACCATTCCTTGCATAAGGGAGATCTCTAACATTGACACCTTACCTGCAGAAACACAGCATCTGCTACAATTCATTCACAACTGATGCCTAAACTTTTCTTAACAAGTAAGCTAAGTGAGAATTTGTAACACCACTGGTTTTCTTTTAAAGCATTATTTCAAGAGGTAAATTTTTATAGCAACAATCGATACCTTCACAAAAAGTTCTTTTTTTTTTTTAAACAAAGAGAATTAAGGAGAAAGTGAAAATTCTTCTTACCTTCCTTCCAAAATATCAGTCTTCAGCTGCAAGAAGAATAAGTGCCTAGGAAAAATTTTGGGAAAAAAAAAAATGCTGATTTACTTTAACATTTAAAGGGCATGGTTTAAATGGTTATATGTAGTAATTTCATTCTATTACAGGGATAGAGTTCCTCACAAATGATACAAGCAGGTGAATAAAGCTTACTGGCATATACAAACACGTGATCATATACCCATTCTCTTTCACAACAGTTCTGGAGACGTTTTGCAGTCTGTACTACAAATTCAGGACCATAGTATCAGTGTCAAATAATAATTTTTTTTTTCTCATGTCCCTGTGTTATAGAACGTACCTAAAAAGTAACTCAGTCCCATAAATGATGCTGCAGAACAAAAACCATTACAGAACTGGGCTCCCTTTCTCCCAGGAATATTAATCTTGAATGTATTTTTTTTTGTTTGTTTAAAACTGACAGTCCATCTTGGGACTGTTTTTGATGACACATTTCTCAAGTAGCAGATGCTGACAAAAGCTCTTGCAACAATCCTCTAGGAGCAGTTTAGTTTAACTCACATTAGAGCATGTGACAACTTGATAGCAATACGGGAGAGATGAGATGTGAAGAACTAAGAATTGTTCTTTGAAAAATTTTAGTTTAAAACTGCAGCACAGCTTACCACTGCATGATTAGCAAAATACTAAAACAGGTCAACAATTAAGTTTTCTATAAGAAAATTATTTAACATGTTCCACTCTTTACACCTCCAGTCACTGACGTTTTTAACTGTTAACATTCAGCCAAACAATGAAGAACGTTACAAGAAATACCAGATTCATGGGTCTCTGAATTATTTCTAAATACACACACTGAACAAAAATAGTCTTGCAACAAGTTAATTGAAGATGTAATTGATGTTGTAATTGAAGATGTAATTGATGTTGTAAAATCATAATTCTAATGGTACCAGTAACGGGCAACATAGAGAATGAGAACTTATCTGCTCTCCCTGAAACAACCCTCCCCCCGCCAGCCTACTACACGTGTTCAAAATACTGATTTACTCTTGATACAACACTCCTAATGTGGACTAAGGAGACACAGATAGCTCAGTCATTCAACTTTCCTATTTTTAATATCATTGTATCTGGATAACTATAGGGTTCAGAAAATAAAAGAAAAGAAAAAGAGAAAACCACAATATAGAAATGCTTCAGTTGCTGAAGGGTTCAAAGAAAGGAATTGAAGGTGCAATAAAAAAAACTAACATCTTTGTATTAGCTCATGTTCTATTTGTATCTTTAAAGTGCGGACTGTGTATAGCAGAAACCATTCATTCCACACATCGCATCAAACAGCTAATTCCAAACAACTTTAATACAAAAAATTATAGAGAGTTATATTCAGAATAAAACATTGTTCACCAAATTGGGGCGGGGGCGAGAGGAGTGAACTCTACACATTCTTAGTTTATAGAGGCAAAGATCAAGCATAGAAATTACCTGGTTTGTTCTTGCTGAAGTGTGTTGGGATCAGGTATAAAAAACCTTACGCGAAAACAAAGGGTGCAGGGAAAACCTCCTGCAATGTTTTAGAAGACCAAATCAATTTTCTCTTTAAAAAGGAAAGAATCAGATGTTTTTATTGTCTATATTTACAGAAGGATTACATGAACAAACAACCACGTAGAAATCTCCTATGCTTTGTTCTTGAAATAGAAGGAAACCATGAGAGGTCTTTCCCAATCCCCCATGCCAACTATGAGAAGAAAATATTCTTAAATACAGTGGTATTTTCCTTTAAAGTACTTTGTATATGCTACTTCATATAAAGGCACTACTTAATTAACATCTGTGCTCCCTGCAATAATTAGAAAGAGAAGCACATTTATTAAGTGCCTCAATCAGGACAATGCTTAGTCCTAACTTACATACAAATGCAAAAATTAACAGCAGTTCACCACATTAAAAATATATGGAGTTATTTCAACTCATACACAATCTACAGCATGCTACAGAAATAAGAGAGCCTTAAAACATAATTAAAAAGGTTTACAGCAGAAATCATGACTGTGCAACTCAGCCATATCAGGCTATATTTCCTGGGCAACTACCTGGGCAGTGTCATAGTGGCTGGCTGGCCCAGCCTGTCCTTAAGCTCTCCTTTTTCTTAGTAAGCATTCTGTGTTACCTGAAGATGTTTACAAAAATAAACATACCAAAACAACAGACACTTGAAAATACATATTGTTTTTAAACCACGTAAAAGTGGCTTCACGTCCCTTGATCAAAACCCCTCTTCCTTATTTTCTACAGAAGAATGAGTTTATTGGCACCATAAAACGGCTACCGCTTTCAGAGCCATATTGTCAAACGCTGCTCAGAGGCCAGGTTTAGATGCTATTATGGCATCAATGTTAGTGACCTACCTAGGTCTTATGAGCATTCTGGTAGCAGTACGAAATGCCAAAAGCGCTGATGAAAAGATTCACAACGAGAGCAATGACTTGCTCTCAAAGAAAGTGTACCATCTGGACACTAACATCTAACAGTTGTGTTTATTCTAGTCACAAGACCATAGAAAAGCTGGACTACAGCTCAGCTATAACCAAGGTATTAAAAACAGGTCTTACCTTTTAACTGTTTTCTAATAGGTTTGTTTGGTTCAAGCCATCGCTGTGAAATGAAAAACTATTAGATGGATTAAAAATATTTATAAACAAATACTATTTTTATATATATATATATATTTTTTTTTTTTACTCTACTTACAGGAGAATCTACCGATGTTTCATTTTGCTGTAAACCAAAATATTCCTTCTCTGTCACGCCCAACTGGCTATAGGCCATATCCAACAAAGCTTGACCAGTGTCTTGCTTCTGAAAACAATAAAACTTTAGAAGTGAAACTCTGTAGCACGTAAGAGGTTTTAAAATACAATTAATTGAAATTTGTCATAAATTTAATTAATGAATAAAAACAACTGCTAATTCAGAGTTACTCAGTAATCTAGGAATCTTACTCTGACCAAAGCATTCTTTTTAAGAGTATCCCTTAAAAATATGCAAGTCTTGTGATATGAATTGACATGAACCTAAGTCCAGGAGATTGGTCAAATTTACTTCTAAGCAGTCTTCCTCTCCTTTCCCATGCTCAGAGGTTTTCTGAGTACTGCCACTCTCCGGAGCTGTAGGCTGCAGCTGTGGCTTACAGCCACATGAGGCTGCTGTGGCCCCTTGCTGTCACTACCAAAGCAGCTGTGCCCTTTTCCTCAGCAGCTCTCACAGGGAAAAGTCTACACATATCAACATTTTACAGAGGGGAGTCTATTCTAGCCATAAGATACTGTACTTCAGCCTAAATTCCCACCTACCCATCAGTCTCTGTATATTCAGCTACCATTAAGCTACCTCTTTTCTTGCCGCGATGTAGCACTCTGCTAGCTTATTTTGGAGTACTGAATACTGGCCTAACACTTTCTACTGCTGGAGCAGAACTCCTAGAGGTTCCTTTGCAATTTGCATGCTCAGTGTTTCTAGACCAGACTCCAGATTAAAGGTAAAATAACAGCTACACAATTAGTGGATTCCTATGAAAAGCTGTGCCTAATTTTCTGGAGCACTCACATAAGAAAACAGTGTAGACAACATTTAGCCATCAGGCATGAGACTACTCTTTCCCTTCTGACAGTCTCCCATTTTCTTTAAATTTCTATAACAAATAGCGAGCTCTCACAATAAACATAATCAAGCCCAAGTCTCTCAGTCTGTGCTGCACTCCCTTTTGCCCAGGTGCACGTTCCCACCCTCCTCTTTCCTAACAGGACTGCTGCTGCTCGGGACACTCAAGTCATCATGCTGATCAACTCCAAAATCTTTCTGAAGTAGTACAGATTTAAACCTAGCTTAAAAATTGTGAAGTTTCAGCCACAATTGGGAAGAACCATCCGGACAAGCATTCCTCACTGCATACAGCCAGGATGCTGGGCATCTCCAAAGCGGTTCCATCCAGTGTAGTCAGTGAGGTAGCATCTTCCATAAAAGTTGTGAGATCTACTATCAGAGACTATCCATATATGTGCACAAGATGGTCCAATGAAAGTTGCAGATGCCACCTTAGCTCTCTGAAATAAGAGAGTTCCTGATTTGTGAGCATCCTGTTTTTCTTCAGCGCTGCCTTATTACACATACCATTTCACAAGGTTGTTTGGGGTTTTTTTTTAAGCAGAAGGCTAAAATCTCTATCAAGTGACATCACATGACACCCTCACAACTCTGAAGCATGACTTTACATCCGTGATGCACAGTCCTGATACTTGAGCTATATATGAGAAATTCACAGTGATATTGTGAACAAAAGCAGTAATTACAGTGAATGAGACATACTTCACTAAAAGAAAGCAAACAAGACTTCAGGAGTCTCAGGTTTCATTAAAAATGGTGTCGGGAAGACTATAGCAAGTAGATTCTTCTGATAATTACCTCCATAAATTGGAACTCTTCAATCTTTTTCCCTTCAGTCTACTTTCTTCTCAATAGCATTATCTAGCCACTCCCACCTCATCTCTAACTTTTCCAGTTCTTCATCTCAATTCCAACTTCATCTTCTCTCTCCCTGTCTTCTCACAATTTCATCCTCCTCTTCCCAATTGCACGTGAATCCATAATCCTCTTACTGCTTTCCTAGTAAAATAATAAAGTTCCCTATTCCAACTTCCTTGCTCAGCAGTTCCATTTCTATTTCTTCGCAACGTTCCCATATGACTCCAAACTCTTAAATCTAGCTGCTCAACAAGTACTAGCTTCCTCTACCTACATACATACAATATCATTCTTCTCCTCCCCCTCTCTCCACATTTCACACGGCAAGCAATTGCCAGTACTACTATTCTGTGGCTCCACATCTTGCTCTCAAGTATGAAAAGCAGGAAGTTCCCTCCTCCACAGTGCCTAGAGATCCCGCACCCACTCCAGAAACCTAAACCAAGTACAACAGTCACTTTCAACTGTTAAAATCTTTTTCAATTGTTTAAAATCCCCTAAGCTGAAGGCGTCCCCCTCTCACCTTCCCCCCAAAATCAGTATTTACTCAGGTTGATAAGCTTATATGAAGACAGGGTCTGCATTTCCTTGCCACAAGCACATTGTCAAATGTTACCCTCCCAACACAAACTATGGGAGTTTCAGGTTAAACACAGTTGCATCCCCTCCCCATCAACAGATAGATTTTTAAAGAAAATAAAATGTGACTTTAAGAAACAGTCGAATTATTTTTCAGCCTATACACCTAAAGTCACCCATACAGCTCACGTTATTTGGTCTTCCATCTGTTTTGCACATAAACAAATTTTCAGATCTAGGTGTAAAACACGACAGTATAAGCATGGCATACCATTGCTTTTGTGTTTTGGCATCAATTCTAATAGACAGTCCAAAGCCTGATAGTACTTTGAAATACTGTTTCAAGTGCTTTATAACACAAAGTATTTTTATTTCCCTCCTAGGTAGGAATAAGGCTGAACAACAAGACAAACACAGCTCAGCTAAACTGGGCATTAGAACCAAGTTCTCCTTAACCCAGTGAATCATCACAGCAAATAACTAGTAAGATATTCTTCTACAATAAATAAAAATTATGCAGTTTCTACACTAGTCTGTTTAGTTTCAATGACACATGCTCTCAAGATAATTGATCTCAAGAGTTGAAAAATTCTTTCTACTAAAAAGAAACGTTTCCTACATGTTTATTTGTTCCCACTCTGAAAGCAAGTTTCCATTTCATCTTCCTAATCCACCAACACTTACTCTGTAAAAGCTTTTGCATCAGCCAGCTCTTGACACATGCCTGCCATTCAGCTCCATTTAAGTCTGCCTCGAAATGTACTTCACCTGATGCTACGCAGGCCAAAATTAATATTCAATAGTATGGCACTGTCACAACTGACATCTATTACATTCTCCCTGTGCCACAATAAATTCTTGCTACATTTAGGGAATTCTGATTAACCAAGCTCAAAATCTTACAGCTTACTGGAAATTAAAGAGGAAGAACCCTTTCATTATTTTTAGTACTGTCCAGAAGCTGGGACGATCAAGATCCACTTTCTAAGAGCTCTATAAATCTAACATAAACGAAGACCGTTAGTTCTTCAGGGTGGAGGGATAAATACTCAAATAATACTTCCTAGTTTGTTAAATTCTACAAAGTAAATGGTATAAAGTAATATTTTAAAGAGGACAGCACAACATAGCACATCTGCCTGTCCTTTTCTTCTACAAAAGCTTTGTCACCATTTTCTGGCAGTGGTAATCTCACAATTAAGCACCTCTTCAGGTTTTTCCAAATTGAAACAACATCCATTGCTCCTCATGTGTTGTTTGAGCTTATGCTTTCTTCATTTAGACCTCTAACAGTCATCCACCAGTAAACAGCCTGGATTATTTGGTCACAACATGCCTATGAGCTTGAAAAGAGTGTTAAACTTTCTTCTAATTTCGACTCTAATTTATACACAGCTAGTTTACTTGCTCTTCTGCTAACAAAGTCCTTCTCTCTTGCTGGTATTTATTTACTCACCTAACGCTTTTATTCAGAGCACCCGACATTGTGTCCTGTTAGAACAAACAAAGCAACCTCTCCTTTCCTCAGGCACAGACTTTTTGAATAGCATCCTAGTTTTCCTTTCCATGCCTGTCTGAGCTAGGATTTATCCTTTTGTCTGCTAGTAGCCAGGAATAGTACACAGCACGCCAACAAGGGTGGCCCCAACATCAAGAGTAAGACTATTAATACTTTCACGATGTTGGGTGAAGATTCTTGCCTTATACATACAAACGCAGCACTCGCCTTTTTATTAGCCACAGCCCATCAGTAGCTCAGTCTGAGGTCTACTAAGGTTCTGTTCCTCTACTGTTTCCAACTGAAAATTTCCAAGCTTAAAAAGATAATATTACCTAGTCTCATAAAAACAATTATTTTACACCACTGATTCCCCCACTATATTTATTCCTTGTTCAAGGTAACCCGACTACATCATATATCCTGATATCTTTTTTTTTAAATCATTATTAATGCCTCAAAGCCTTACATCTTTGATTAACTGAAAAGGTTAAAGAGCAACAGGTTAATGAAATTTGCCAGTCCCAAGAACTCCACTAGAAACCCTCTTACAGTTTAAAACCTTTCCTTTTCAGCAGAAACTACTGCCAGCTTTGGAGCCAACTCCTTGCTCATCTCGTAATTCTTCTAGATGTCATACTCTCCAGCTCAGTATTTTCCCATGAAAAGCCATACAAAATACTCACCTGTGCCCATAGAGTTTTGATCCATTGCATTTTTTTGTATCAAAAATGATTTTCCTTAGAAAAGAAGCACTCTAGATTTAACTTTGGAAAATTCTCCCTCTGGTAATTCTTTCCTTCAACGTATGTTCTGAAGTCCCTACGAAGGGATCAGACAAGCAAGCCTATAATAGGTCAGATCACTTTCTGCCTCAAAGGCATCAAGTTTCATAGTGTCTTCATTGTTTTCCAGTCATATAGTATACTGATCTGTCTCAATATAAAAATAAATATTTGTTTCCAGCCTAAAACTTCATATAGCAGTTATTTCAAGATACAGGGACACAGATTAGCACCAACATCTCCTAAATTAACAAATAATATGCAGCAGTAAAACTAGAGGTGAAGATCCTATAACTTCATATTATTGCGTTTTAATATGAGCAGTTTGGAAGTATAATTTACATCCACAGTCACAACTAACATTTAAGATAGACGTTACTGCTCATTATTTTAAACGTAACACCTACAATGATTCTCGGTAATAACTGAAACAATCATGTTCCTTCTCAAAAAAATAAAGCAAAACAAAACTCTAATCAAGATTTTTCTCCTTTAGTGTATCTAATATTGAAAATTAAGAATAACAACTATATTCTTAAAAAAAAAAAATTGGTTAGAGGATGGATTCTCAAAATTCCCAAATCTACTTGTAAAAAAAGATTTTTCTGCTGGATACACTCTGTTCCAGGAAGACTATACAGTCACTTATAGTAAACATTAGACCTATAAATCATGTTTTATAGAGCTTACCATTAATATTTCTTGATTAGAACACAAAAAGTGTATTAATGCTTTCAGTTGACTTTGCTTTGTTGTGTACATACTCACATCTCAAACTATAATCTTCACGTTCTCACAAATATATATTTGAACAGACCAACGATAAATGAGTCTAATCTCATAACTAAAAATCTAGAATGGTGGGGGAAGGAAAAATATTCCTTCCCCCTTGGTTTTCAGATGAAGTTATTTTTCTGGTTCTTACTGCCTAATAATTTTACTTCTAGAAGGATAGCCTGTTTTTAAAAGTCAACTAGTTTAAAAGTAAAATCACACGTACTAACACATAAGTGTCAACTGTGCCTGAGAAAGATAATGCAAGAGAAAAATTATTTGACATTGTATATGTAATCCTTTCCCACATGTCATGTCTGGAAATTGAGAGGCATACTTTCCAAACGGTCATTCCTGGCAAACAATTCAAAGTAGAGCAAGAATGGAAAATTCCGCATTTTTATACCAAAGGTTGCAAATAAGTTTGCCTTACTGCTCAATAAACGCTTATTTAAAAGCACTCAGATATGGTATCTGAGCACATTCTATATGTATTAGAATGACAAGTAACATCTTCCACATCTGGAAAGCTTATGTACCATAGTCTTAGAATGAGACAAAGGTAGCTTCAAAAACAGAACTGAATTAATCTGATCAGAAAGTTTAAGCCCCTGAAGTTTATTGGAAGGCTTCAGAAAAACCTGAACATAATTAAAAACAAAATATAACATTTAATACCATGTGCAAATTGTCTCAAATGCAATTCTGAAAGAACTTTTTCTAATCTTGGTTTACATGCACTTTCTCTTCTTTGGACAGACTTTGAATATGTTCCATCTAAATACTGGAACACATAACGGAGAGAAAAGAATAAAGTCCTGTAGCCATTGTAAAGTCTTGTAAAGTTAACAAGCATTTCTATTTAGGCTATGAACAAAGCAGCAGAACACATCTGTCTGTACTCCCATATGAACTTTCTTGATAATATAATGACCTAAGAACAGTAGATACCAGAAGTTATACTAACTTTTTGTGATACCATCAATATAAATTTCAGAATCAGCAAACTGCAGTATAAATGCCTTTCAATAATAAATTAAAAAAAAAAAAATCCTATCACATCATTCCTGTGCCAAAGTCAAAATTCAGGAGCAAACTGAAATTGTTTTCTTGAAATCCGATCTCT
The DNA here is from genome assembly GCF_040807025.1 of Struthio camelus. Classification (NCBI taxonomy): domain Eukaryota; kingdom Metazoa; phylum Chordata; class Aves; order Struthioniformes; family Struthionidae; genus Struthio; species Struthio camelus. The sequence continues at coordinate 70,004,817 of NC_090943.1, forward strand.
ACTTTCACTTGGTCAGGTTGCTGACATTATTTGTTAAAAGTGCTTAGTAAGAACAAACTAGCAGACATCAAATTAAGCAGCTATCTTCAGATTTCTCAATAATTAGAAAGTAAGTCCCTCAGGTTATTTCCATAAACAAACACCACCTTCCTCCTTCATCTGTCCAATATTAGGATGTTTTACCTTCATTTAGATTGCTACAGATAAAGCCACTAGGAAAAGAAAGCATCTAACAGAACAACAGACCTATAAGCCATCATTGTGAAAGTTTAAGATCACCCAGTTTGCTAACAAAGTTTGACCAAATACAACCTGTGGGCTCTAAAAAGATCCAGTTGCTAGGGAATGATAAGTGAGCTTAAGTCATTTCTATCCCTATTCTCTCTCTTCTCTAAAAGGTTCAGCATTTGATGATAACCTGAATGTTGTACCATCATTTTAAAGGTGTCACTTATTATTAGTGTAAAACTACAAAATACATAAATTCTTTCTTTCAATGTTGCAGTATGTTGTAGACTATTTAAAATATCACCTTCGTATTAAAATTTACCTCAAATTCTTTAGTCTTGAGCATCTGTGCAATGTCAACAATATGTTAGAAATATCTTCAAAATTTCTATTTCCTTAAACTCAAAGCTGATTCCTTGAGGTTTTTTTGCTTCTTATCCTTAATAATGTGTTAATGTTTATTTTTCCCTATAATTACCCTGTGTCTTTGAAAGAAAGAAATCCTCCTGCAGTTAAGAGTTCAGTGTTCAGATAATTCCCACATGACAAAACAATTCCTAGAATTTTCCATGCATCATCATTAGAATGGGAGGAGTCTTGGATTCCACTTATGCTATTATATGGAATAAGACCAAGTGTTTCAATATTCTCCCTTGCACCATTCACTTTCCACTTATCTGTAGGGGGAAAGTATAATCTTGCCTATGAATGTAAAGTATACTTACGCATTCAAGCATATTAACCTAGTATTAGTCCACAGGGCAATCTGATTCATGTCATACATGCATACTTAGCTTCTTTCAGAAATCAAAACCAGGTACCATTAACCTGCAAACATAGAACTCTGAAAAGCTCCCAATCTTTATTTTCCACTAATACATGAAAGCTCTTTTAAAGTGAAGCCACTACACAGACCCTTGAAATAAGTGATCCTGTTCAGTTTCAATTCTCCAAATTCAGACCGAAGAGAAAACATGTATACATATTCATATGTACATAACAATAAAACATAATCATAAAACACTTGCACAAGACACTGTATTCTTATTTGTGTGTTTGCTTATTTACCTCCATTTTATATACCTCCATTTTAATGTATCAATTCACTACTCAACATGTTAGTGTTAACTTGTCTTATGAATAAACATCCCATACGGCATGCATTCACATTACATTTAATGCCTTAAAATTCAGAAGTATCCACTGACCTAGGATACAGACAGGAATAAAGAATGGAGCAAAGTTAGGTCTATAAATCCATGTCCTGATATGGAAATGCTTTCTCTCAAGTGACACAGAAGAACTTGACTTGTGGAGAAAGCCTGCTCAGAGTATTCTTCCAATAAATGTCTAGCTGGTTCCCAAACTGACCACAGATCTAACACAGAATGGTGTTGGCTGTCAAAATAAATAAGAAAATAAACAAACACCAAAAAAAGCTACACAAACTTTCAAGCCCAAACTTCATTAAGCTTAATTCTTCTGTTGACAAAAGCAGAACTTTTAAATACAAATTTTTAGCAGCTGGCTTCAAATCTCTTTCACAACTGGAAACTGTGACACAAGTTGAGCACGGTAAAGCTTGTTTTTAGGTAGAAACCAAGGTTTGATAATCAGGAAGGGCAGTCCTGACAGAAGAGGGCAGGCTCCCTCAGCATTGGTATGAAAGCTCAGTAGCCTACAACACACAACCTCCAGAAACCTCTTTATTGCCCTTTAACATTGTGGAACAGCAATGTGTCCTGATCAACATTTACAAAGTTCAGCATTAGTTCCAGTTCAGGAGACCCTTCCAACCCCTGGCTCAAAGGGGTAACTGGCAAGGATGCCCTGAGAGGACACTGAAGGCAGTAGCTGGCTCCAGAATTTTATAACGACGCTAGTTTATTACTTAGCTCTCACTGCTTAAAAGATGAAATGGGCCTGACGTGAGGAGCACAAAGCTTAGTTGCAAAGTGCTGGATTTCAGGCCCGGAGCTGAACTAAAAGCTGCATCAGCACTTGACTTTGCTTACAAGGAAGAATATACTACTTCAAATGGATTTTAGCCTGTTTTAATTCCTCATCTTTCAAAGATCGGGGTAGCTTTGCTAGATTTATTCAAAATTGGCAGATAGGGCAATCCTATAGGGCATATTGGAGAAGGATGACAGAATTTTTATAGTAAGATGCTGCTCTTTCTCCTACATACCTACCCTCCTGTTATCCTCCTCTCCCCCAACCCTGATTTTTAGCTACTTCATAAACACAAGATCCTTTAACGCACCAGGAAACGAGGAGGAAGAAAGCATTTCAATTTAGATGAGATGTATAACACCACATTCATTAAAAAAAACCCTCTTAGAACCAGAAGTAATCCAGATCACATAGCTGCAGCAGCATAGCTATGTCCCTTGAATGCTCTTTCATAGCAATATACAGGTTAAAACGAACAACTTGCAAAGCTGTGGATCTGCTAATATAAGTCAGTAATGAAGATATTACCCAATGGAAAAATTCTTTTTCAAGGGAAATAATAGCTAACAACTGATTTAAGTGCGCCTAAAAGCAGGAAAACCTATCCTATCTCTATCATAACGGGTTTCAAAAAGGGACACATAAGAGTCTGTAATATTTACTGCTTTGACAGAATGTGAAATTACTTGGGTAAGCAGCAGCTTCATTTCATTCAGTATTTTTAAATATGCATAAACATACACACTAAAATATTATATTGTAATTCTATATATATTAGACTGAAAATAATTAGTGGACTAACATATGTTTGCCTAGCAAATAAAATTTCTCTCAACAAATATCCAAGAGGAAGTTCAGAAATAACAAAACCAGTCAGTAAAGGAGAACTGTAATAATACTTAGCAAAGCCAAGTTTTCAGGTGAAGCTTTGAATCTCCTACTGGAAAGTTTTCTACAACCTGGAAGTGGATACAGGAGCGTTCTCAGCTTTTCTTCAGATACCTAACAAAGCTTTCTCAGAAAAACTCTTAATTCTCAAACTGCGTAAACTGGATAAAGGAAGTATCACATACACAAATACACACTAGTATACCTAAATTCATTCACAGTCAGATTTCCTGCACAGTCAGACAACTACACTGAAAACTGATTGAGAAAATACTTCCTTTCTTTTCATCTAAAAAGAAAAGTAACTAATGCTTTTAATCAGAACTGAAGATTAAGAAAAAAGCTATTTACATTACACCAGGGCTTCTACCAATACAGGTATTCTAGGGAGAGAGAAAAACAAAACAAAACAACCACACACACAACAACATATACACACTATGGTACAAGCCAGTCCAAAGTTTCCAACTTACTCTACATTTAAGTATAAAAGACTGATCGATAGACCCATCCCCTTTAAGCCATGGCATCTGCATTATCTGCATCATCTTTGTATTTGAGAAAGTATGTATTGACATTGCTACAGTAATTTACAAGGCCTGCTCCTTTCAGCCTTACCAATCCTTTGATGAGAAGAAAGAAGGGGTACACCTGAATTTGGAAGTCCCTTTTAAATATGAACTGCTTATTCATAGCTGATAACGATCATCAGATCCGACCTCTGTCTGGTTCCCATATCCCCTAGGAGACCCTTCTCCAGCCACAACCTGCATGGCATGACTTTATGTCACCTCAGTCAGTTGACATTAGAGAAAATTTAAACATCACTTAACAAACTCACTTCATAACCAATAATTCTGCAATTTGTAATGGCAAAGCTATATCTTCAATATCTTACGGGAAACCCATGCCTCAGGATCCCACATATCGTCAGCTTTCAAACAAATTTATACGTTTAAAAAAGAAAAAAAGAAAAAAGGTTTTCAGAACTTACATTGACTTTGAAGCTTTGTACCGAGCCATCCAAAAAGTGGACATTACAGATTATCTCTGATCGAGTTTTCTCTTTTGGTAGTTCTGATGCTCGTATATTATTTATCCTTCCACCTAAGGCTCGTAAGCGGGAGTTCATAACTATTGCTGAATAACCTATAAAACAAAAATCACATTTAACAGAAGTTGTTATAATTCACTAAAGACTCGTCAATACTTCTCAGAGAAGCCCACACCAACATGAAGGCCTCATTACACCCAAATATGTAGAGTAATAAAAGTAACTTTTATAAAAGAACAAACTCTAAAATTAATAACTTGCAGAGAACAGCATACATGCCTACAGAGGGGCTTTCATGCTCCAAATGTTACCAGCTTAATGCAGTCACAGCTAAACCACTTCAACTTACATTTAGGTTACGCATAGGCCTTTACCTTAATTTAAATCAGAAAAGAACCTAAACACTTATTATACACTAGAAATTCAATGCTAGGAAAAGCTTTTATAATAACTAATAAGTCCGTCACACATTTATAGTATCCCTATAATTCATATTTCTATATTTATCACACAATTTTCATGACAGTGAAGCTTTTTGTCTCCTCCAAATCGCTAAACAAACAGTTTTGCGTTAATGCGTATTACTTTCTGCTAAATAGCATTTTGTTACAAGAATACATATAGCATATGAAAGGCAAACTGGATTAAGGTTAAAAAGTTTGTCACAATTTTGCAACCTACAATACACTAAAAATTACATTTCCCTTTCTCTGGGATGTTCTTATGGTATAAGTTTCTGGTTTCATGAATTTTTAAAAAAAAAAATCTTTAGGAATAACTATGACTCTGAAACCCATGCTTTTCACAAAGGTAAAAGGAAAATACTACCCCTTAACTGAAGAGATGAATTAAACACAGTCAAGCCTGCAAACATTTCCACAAAGACTCAGAAAAGCCTCTCTTCAATAGAGTAGTTTACCAATTAACATTACAACATATAAAGGCAGCTGGCAAGCAAAAAGGAGGATAGTTTTCCGGGTTAACTACCCAATCATACCTCATTTATTAGAGGCTAGCTACAAAGACACTTGTATAGTATGAATCCTCCCTAAGCAGCTGGCCACATTAGACAGGACCAATGTCAGAGGGAGACTCCAAAATAGTCCTATTTCTCTGTCTGCCTCAAAACGGAGGAGTGCTTTTCTTCGTTAGCAGCTAAAGAAATCAAACATTTTAGAATAAAACTACTTACACTCAAATTCTGAATTATCAAATCTACTCAAGCATCACTATAAAAAGCAAAACCTGAAATGCGCCAAAAGCCATGAGATACAAAATTCCATGAGGTACCAATGGCAAAGCAGTACAACAATCCATTTTCGCTTAACTTATAATCTGTACTTAGAACCAGCTAAAAAACAGCTCCCTTCTCACAGAAAAGAAATTGAAAACAATTCAGACATCCAAAGTATTCAACAGGGACTCTCATGTATTTGTTCTGCCAAGCAATTCATAGGTTGCTATTTTATTTTTTCTAAAGTCAAGACTGTAGTTAAATTGCCTAGACTCGTTTACTTCACCAGCAGGTTGCATTTTTCTCCGGGGAGATCAGTAGTGTTTTCCTTTAATTCTTTCCCAAATACAGCACCTCTCCTCCCCCCACCCCTTTTTTTTTGAGACAAAAGAAGAGGTCATCTTTAGTTGAATCATTAACAACTGTTCCATATAAACCACTAGGCACTCCTATTGCGTGGATCTAAACAATCTATGTTTAATAACAGCATGGTAATTTTTTTTTTTAAATTAGAAAATATTCATTCTTATTTGGAAAGGGTTCTCGTGGAAGAAAAATGCAGTTATCTAGCAGAGCATCTAGAAAGGTGAAGATGCATTAATATTGTACGTGAAACCTTCATTCTAGCAATTTCCAATTTTCCAGCAGCTATTTTTTAAGCTGTATAGTTATTCGGCACTGTGCTTGTCTTTTCCCCCCACCAAAAGCTATGTGAAAACATGAATTACCCCATGTAATTTTTTCTCCCCTTTTTGCCCTCCCTCATCAGAGATCAGAAACAACAACTTTTCACTTGCAGAAAGACATCTATCCATTAGTCTACTGACAGGCAGAAGCAGAAAATTATTATTCACTGTGGGTCACTCCCTAGATGAGAAAAACATTTTGCTAGCTGGATTCAAAGTTTTGCCAGCTAGCAGAGGACAGTCTGTCGCACTCTGGCTTTCTGGGTTCAGTCTGCATTATGAAGGGCACCATTCCCTAGAGCTTACAGGCTCATCCACTCTCAGGAAAGTTCATGAATATGAACAAGAGAGTCAAACAGATTTCCCATCTGCTGTCCCCAATACTTCTTATCTTAAACTTCAGTCTTTTTTTTTTTTTTTTAAAGTATGGTTTACTCCTCTTTCATGTTAACTGGGCTTCAGAGCAATTACCACAAGAGTCTCTGCTCCTGTCTGTTGGGAGAAAGCAGAATACTTTCTCGGCCCCTGCACTCCAAGGACAGGGTATGTCACAGGATGAGCCACGCCTGCAGAACCAGTGAGAATTTTGTCATCTAACCCTAACCAGTCTCAAATAGAGTATTATTAAATGAGGTTTTTCAAGTGCTACAAGATGGCTAAATCTTGTTAATCCCTTGTTTAAACTTTCAATATAGGAGCCAATAAAACAGCATTTATTAATACCATTATTAGACAAAATTGGCCAAATGAAAGTAACATATGTGTTTTTCTTATATTTCCACATATACATGCTTGCTATCAAGGCAAACAAGGCTGTTTAACTGTGAAAAAAATAACCCTTTATAAACAATTACTGATTTTTTGTTTTTAAACCAACTGTCCATAGCAGCACAAGTAATTCCAGGCTCATTTCATAAGAAAGCCCCTCTCTATTGAAAGTCTAACAAGTCATCTGGATAGCCTATCCCATACCTGGAGGTAGATTTGGTATAGCTAGGCTTAATTTGCCGATTATGGTCCCCTATGGTTTTTGCAGGCCATCCTCTCCGGTTCCCAGCTACACCCCTTTCGATGTTACTCTGCACAAGAGCTAAAAGGAGCTACTTCATGGGTGTCACATTGCACAGGCATCAGCATAAGTCATTTTGTGTGTCCTAGTTTAACACATCGCTCATTATGCCTCTAATTATGTCTCATGGGAGACTTCAACCACCCTGACATCTGCTGGGAAGAGAGCACAGCTAGGCACAAACAGTCAAGAAGGTTCCTGCAGAGGACTGATGATAATTTCTTGACTCAGGTGGTGGAGACGCCAACGAGGAGAGGTGCAATGCTAGACCTTGTCCTAACGAACAAAGAAGGTCTAGTTGGAGATGTGAAGGTTGGGGGCAGCCTTGGCTGCAGTGACCATGACATGGTGGAGTTGAGGATCCTACAAGGAGGGAGCAGGGCAATGAGCAGGATTGCAACGCTGGACTTCAGGAGAGCTAACTTGGGCCTCTTCAGGGACCTGCTCGGAGGAATCTCATGGGGTAGGGCCCTAGAAGGAAGAGGGGTCCAAGAAAGCTGGTCAATATTCAAGCATCACCTCCTCCAGGCTCAAGATGGGTGCATCCCTCTGAGGAAGAAGTCCAGCAAAGCAGGCAGGAGACCTGCATGGATGAGCAAGGAACTGCTGGCAAAACTCCAACAGAAGAAGGAAGTCCACAGAACGCGGAAAAGGGGACAGGCCACTTGGGAGGAATACAGGGACGTTGTCAGAGTCCGCAGGGATGCGACAAGGAAGGCTAAGGCCCAGTCGGAATTCAATCTGGCAAGGGATGTCAAGGACAACAAGAAGGCCTTCTTCAAATACATCAATTGCAAAAGGAAGACCAGGGAAAACGTGGGCCCGCTGCTGAATGGGGCGGGTGCCCTGGTCACAAAGGATACAGAGAAGGCAGAGTTGCTGAATGCCTTCTTTGCTTCAGTCTTTCCTGCTAAGGCCAGTCCTGAGGAATTCCAGACCCTGGGGACAAGAGAGGAAGGCCGGAGAAAGGAAGACTCTCCCTTGGTGAAGGAGGATCAGGTTAGAGATCTTTTGTCCAAACTTGACATCCATAAATCCATGGGCCCCGACGGGATGCACCCACGAGTGCTGAGGGAGCTGGTGGATGTTATGGCTAGGCCACTCTCCATCATCTTGGAAAGGGCCTGGAGATCAGGAGAGGTGGCCTGAGGACTGGAAGAAAGCCAACTTCACCCCAGTCTTCCAAAAGGGCAAGAAGGAGGAGCCAGGAAACTACAGGCCTGTCAACCTCACCTCCATCCCTGCAAAGGTGATGGAACAGCTCCTCCTGGAGGTCTTCACTAAGCATCTGGAGGACAAGAAGGTGATCAGGAGTAGTCAGCATGGATTCACCAAGGGGAAATCATGCTTGACCAATCGGATAGCCTTCTCTGATGGGGTGACTGGCTGGGTAGAGGAGGGCAGAGCAGTGGATGTTGTCTCCCTGGACTTCAGCAAGGCTTTGGACAGTGTCTCCCATCACGTCCTCCTAGGGAAGCTCAGGAAGTGTGGGCTAAATGAGTGGACAGTGAGGTGGATGGAGAACTGGCTGGATGGTCGAGCTCAGAGGGTTGTGGTGAATGGCGCAGAGTCAAGTTGGAGGCCTGTAGCTAGCGGTGTCCCCCAGGGGTCAGTCCTGGGTCCAGTCTTGTTCAATGTAGTCATCAATGACCTGGAGGAAGGCACAGAGTGCACCCTCAGCAAGTGCGCTGATGATACTGAACTGGGGGGAGTGGCTGACGCACCAGAGGGCTGTGCTGCCATTCAGAGGGACCTGGCCAGGCTGGAGAGCTGGGCGGAGAGGAACCTCATGAAGTTCAACAAAGGCAAGGGCAGGCTCCTGCACCTCGGGAGGCATAACCCCAGGCACCAGTACGGGCTGGGGGTTGACCTGCTGGAAAGCAGCTCTGCAGAGAAGGTCCTGGGAGTGCTGGTGGACAACAAGTTAACCATGAGGCAGCAGTGTGCCCTTGTGGCCAAGAAGGCCACTGGTCTCCTGGGGTGCATGAGGCAGAGTGTTGCCAGCAGGTGGAGGGAGGTGATGCTGCCCCTCTACTCAGCCCTGGGGAGGCCTCACCTGGAGTCCTGTGTCCAGTTCTGGGCTCCCCAGTACAAGAGAGACATGGCACTCCTGGAGAGAGTCCAGCGGAGGGCTACCAAGATGATTAAAGGGCTGGAGCACCTCTCCTAGGAAGAAAGACTGCAAGAGCTGGGCCTGTTCAGCCTGGAGAAGAGAAGACTGAGAGGGGATCTCATCAATGTGTACAAGTATCTGAAGGGGGAGTGTCAAGAGGATGAGGCCAGCCTCTTCTCCGTGGTGCCCAGCGACAGGACAAGAGGCAACGGGCACACACTGAACCACAGGAAGTTCCACCTAAACCTGAGAAAAAACTTCTTCACTGTGAGGGTGACAGAGCATTGGAACAGGTTGCCCAGAGAGGTAGTGGAGTCTCCTTCCCTGGAGATTTTCAAAACCCATCTGGATGTGATCCTGGGCAATATGCTCTAGAGGACCCTGCGTGAGCAGGGAGGTTGGACTAGATGATCTCTAGAGGTCCCTTCCAACCTAAACGCTTCTGTGATTCTGTAACAAAACAACTATGTGAACCCCTATTCTAAGTGAAAAGGGAAAGAGAATAAAAAGAGAGGAGCATCTGAGTTTCTAGCACCTTCTCTACTCTTTCTTCCATAGACAGAATGTGTAAATAAAATATTAAAAGTTATATTTTAAATAAAAATAAGCCCAGATTATCAAAATGCTATAATGGCTTAGCTTATCAACTCCAATGTAATACAAAATGGTGCTTGGAAAAACACGTAAAGCAATCTGCAATTGCAACTGCTTTTGGGATAGACAAAGGGTCACTGAGATCACAGGCAAGACTTGATGCCTGCTCTAAACACTAGCAATTAGCCTCCGGCCCTGAGCAACCATGACCAGTCCCAGCTTTCCCCTCTGTGGCTTTGGGCAGGAGGTTAATTTGCAAAGAAAAACTAGACAGACTAATTTGTTGAACATTATCAGTTACTGATTAGCTTGGTAATTATTACCCTTTTCTTAAAATGAGCATCTCAAATACAGAAAGTTGAAAGTTGTTTTAATAAAATAAAAATGCACCATTATTTTCACACTAAAATATAACACAACACACACAGAATTCTATGCCATAATCAAATTATGCGATAAGCTTACAGGAGCAACAAATGCAACTACAGAAAGGAGTTAATGTTTTCCAAGTACATTAAACACATTTCTAACCCAGACTGGTTATGCATGCCCTCTGCAACCATTAAGCATCAGTCAGGCAGAACACAAGCGTATTTTCCTCATCTTTTGTATTGAAGATTGACTTTTAAAAGCCCTTTTCCATGCCAGCATTTCACATCTTTACGACTCACTTAGGAATTGTCAGTAAAGAAACGTTAACATGTGTGCTACCAAGGAATTAAATCAACAGCTTTTCTGCTTACCTACTCGAGAACTTGCTATATGTAATCTCACATATATAACCATGAATAATTAAGAAGTCATTTATTACCATCATTTCATTAAGTAAAAAAGGGACATTTCTACTCCTGCAATAGTGTGCACTCACGCTTTTTCTAGAAGGGGACCACTGTACTCTAAGGATTCTTCAAGGTTTTTTTTTTTCATATTCATATGACTGAAAATTTCTAGCTCCATGTTGGTCTCTTGAAAACTGTAAACATTATAGAATCCATAGGAATTACATTTATGAAAAGGATAGCACTACTCACCTACTTTTGTTACCTCAGCTGACAATATACCTGACAATGAGGGGAAAAAAAGAGTAGTACTAAAGACAGTAATTATCATCTCTCATACGTTCTTTCAGTAATGTAGTTAAATAAAATAATAAGTAGATGTGAAATGTAAGAGATACAAAATAAAGTGACTAGGAATACAAAGTAATATATTAAAGGTGCCTTTGCATCAGTCTACAGTTTAATACAACCAACAAGTGCGCTTAGGCATGTTTTCCTTATTTGCTGGCTAAAATAACCTCCCAATTTATCAGAAAAAATCCCTAGAGAACCTAAATTTTTTGTAGTAATCTCTGTTTTGATTCTTCTTCCCATGTAGTTAAGTATTAATCACACACCCCAAAGCCATATCTTTCATCAATGCGTCTCAATGAGGGTAAAATTATCCAGCCAGCTTTATTGAATAGAAGACAAAAGTTTAACTCAACACTTATGAAAACTAGCTTCCTTTTACACCTTCTGTAGAGAAAATGCTTCCTCTTTAGTACATTCTCCAAAAATTACTGGAAGTCTCACCATTAATATACAATTCAACTCTAATATTTTACAGGAAAGTCCTGTAAGTCCTTTAGTCACAATACAACATTAATAAACTTCCATGCAAATTACAGGCCACTGCTAAAGAAACAACCAAAAGGTAAGCTTCATTTTGAGCAATGTGTGCAAGTCATAATCTGCTCCTTGTTTATGGTTATTCTCCATAAACTTTTCCTTACAAAAGTTAACAGCCACATATTGCTCGTAACTTCTATAAGATAAAAATTTGGAAGCTAGAAGTAGACTTCGTATGTCTTGAAAAAACAATTTAACAATAAATACAGAGCAGATAAAATATCAAGTTACAGAAGCCTTAGATGATGGAGCATTGCAGTCTATAGTGTAAAAATACCTTCAAACTGAAATACAAAGAATGGAAGACATGTTGCCGCAATATTTTCTTACCTGAAACTGGAAAAAAAGTCAGTATCTACACTGAAAGTTTGTGTGCGCATAAACGCACACCATATCCAAAGCAGAAGCTACAAGTTTTCCAGCTGTTACTCCTAAGATAGACAGCACTATCATTATAATAAGCTTCTCATCCCAAAACTAAATTTAACTTTAAAAAAAATTCAGCTTTCTTATATTTGCTTCTGGTGGTTATCGTCAGTGATGTATTCCAATACAGCAAAATTTTGCTGTCATAAATAATGACTAATTGTAGCAAAGTACTCTGAGATGATATGCTGTTATCAAAAATTGCAGAAGCAAAGTTTCAGCCATTCTAGTTACTGCCTTAAGTTTTTCAGTAAAAGTGACATTCTTTACAGAAAAATGAGTACATTAAGAAATAAAGTTTTAAGCACATGGTTTTGAAAGTATACCTTCAAAAATAGGTACAAGAATATCAATATTAACTCACACTCTTGAACATATTGCCAGCCAAATATTTATGAAAGGTAACGCAAAACAGATTAAAGGGAAAAAAAGATTCTTTCCTTGTGAAATATAACGATACCTCTCTCTCTAGCTGAAATTTCATTATTTCATTATGAAATTATGTTCATCCACAAATAAGCCTTCAGGCTAGACTGCATATATGAGGTATCTGTATTTGCTTATTTAGTATGCACTTAAAAGCATTTTAGTTTCAATACAGGCAGTTACCAGAGGGGGGGAAAAAAAGCCTTGATTTAAAAACAAAAAACAACCCACAAGTAATTTTGAATACTCTTTCCTATGCTAATCTCCACAGAATCAGAGCTCAAACTTTTAATTTACTTTGAAAGGCCAATAAGCAAGTAGACAAACTGGATTCTTCCTACATCTAGAAATCAGGAACCTACCTACCTACTGCTCAGCAGCCATTGTCTCTAAGAAGAAAGTCTAATATATTCAGTTGCATAAATTTAGAAAAATCCCCACACCACTGTAAGAGGTTAGCTGCTTAATTAGCATATAACACTGAGATTTATGATATGCTTTGCAAGTCTTCTCTGCACTTCATTTCAGCTTTGCATTCTAACATACCTCAGGTAAACTCATGCTGCAAAGGTCTTTCAAGAGCAATCTAGGTATTTTGAACTCTGGATTCGGCAAAACCACAGAGGAATGCCAAAGATTGACTGGGACAGGGAAGGAAATAAGTCCAAGTTAATTCTGGTATTGAACTTAATTGCCATGTCCCTAAGATCACACTAAGCCAAAACCAAACTGAAGGTGAAGCAAGCAGTGCGAGTAAATGCACGTGTGTGGTGCAGCACACTAAGCCACCCAGTCTTACTGCAGCTCTGCTGCCGGGTACAACCACATGTCTTGATTGCGGACCACAATTTAGTCCCACTGCCTAGGATAGCAGAGAACAACTTGATAACAGACTCAGGGCCCTCAAAATACTGTATAGGTGTACCAAAAGAGGCTTTGCTCTCTTCAGACTGTTAATTATACATTACTATCGGGTCAGTTACAGAAAGCTGCACTTACAGTGATGGAAGAACAGCACTAAATAAATTATTCTAAAAAAAAAAAAAAAGTGCACAAGTCAAATGTTTCTTCTGCATATATTCTGAGACAAGTTTGAGAGACAAATGCTCCAGTTAAAACTTCTGAGATTCTTCTTCCTCTTCCCCTCCCCTTTTTTCAAAAGTTATTCACTACCTGCCATCTACAGACTTCTGCCAGCAAAATCTTAAAGTCTCTGAACAGCTTCAGGTATACGAACAGTCTTTGCTATTAAAACTGAAAAGGACTCAAAGACCGGCTAGCAGTGAAGTAGGACAGGCTGCTATTATAGAGTGATAAAGATTATTTGGTCAAAAGGTATAACTGAAGGAAACATGTTTTAATATTGTTCGTCACCAAGTACTACCTGGAAACAACGCAAGCTAGAGCAGAGGATGGAGCAGGAGCAAGAGCCTAGAAGAGGGAAAGAGGGTCTGCAGAAAGCAGTAGAAAACTTCCATTGATACAAAGCTTAAAGAGCTCGATACATTACTTAGTCAAAGAGGAGACTGCAAGGTGGCTTAAGAACTTCCAATAAATTCTTTAAATGTGGAAAAAAATTATCACAGCCTCTCAGCAACAACATTCAATAGCAAGAATGGATATCTGAAAATTTAATCTTGAAATTAGATATCCTAACAGTAATTAAATATTGGAAGACCTTATGGTGAGAAAAAAAAAAAAATGACCACCACTTTCAGTACTAATTTTCTTAAACATGCTTTAATCCAACTTCTGAGGAAAATGTTTTGGTCCCATTTACAAAGGATTAAACTAGACTGTATAATAACCCTTCAAGCTCAAAGTTTGTGAATCTGGTCATATTAACTTCACTGATGCTATTCTACGTACATAAAATTAAACTGTGCAATTAAATCATTGCTGGATCCAATGCATCACCTTACACAGTGTAGAGGATTACCGTTAGAACTCAGATACAAGATTAGCTATAGTACAGAGATAACACCTACTGTATGCAGAACGAGTCAGGGAACAAAAACAGGAGGAAAAAGCAACTGAAGTAATAGCAGAGAACTTCTCCCTATACAACTCAAACACCATAAAATAAAGATGAGACTGGGACTGGACCTTCTAATTCTCCTTTCAAATTTTCAATAGTTTTTATTCTCATATAAGAGTTCTATAAAGTATCTGCCTTGTTTATTTTTTAAATATCTTTAACCAAAAAAAAAACTTAAAACAATATGTTCACTGCAACAATGGCTTCTTGCCCCATTTCCTGCACCATGTGAACTGAAGAATTCAGGAACTCTATGGTTTCCTCTATAGCCTACTTCAAACATAACCGCAGGATAAAAGAAACAACTTGCTCGTAAGAAAATGCAACATCCATCACTAGTTTATTTCCTAAATAAAGCCTTTTTGGGCTACAAACAGCACTGCATGAACTGAAATCAGAATCTGCCGACTAAAAGTCAAAGTTTAGCTTCCTCAACAGAGCATTTATTGTTAACAACAATAAAGATTGGAAGAACAAGAAAAGCCGAGTTAAAAGGGAGGCTGAGCATTCTAGTGCCCAACTATCAACATTTCTAATAAATTATTCTAGGCACACTGAAGTATATTAGGGTATGTTTTTGTAGAGCTAACTGCCAATGGATAAAAAAAATGAAACACAAAGCTGTACCAACATCTGCACTGCTCAGGTAACCAACTGATGCCATTAGTTTATATGTACACTAATTTATATCGTCAAATTTTCAAAACTAAATAAGCCCTCACCACTGACTTTTATAAAAAGAAGCTACTAAAATATTCTGAAACCTCAAGTATCAAGTTCATGACAGTACTGATATTTATATACAAAAAGATCTTATGCTGTTAGTAGACAATAAACTATTTCATGAAATTATTGTATGACAAATGAGAACGAACCTGTCATAAGTTCTACCACATCAACATTACTGACAGTTAAAACTGTGATAATTAAACAGAAATTTTAGCATTCCTATTACAGATTCAGTGAAGAGGAGCAGAAAAACAATTATCTGAGAACTTTCACTAATAGTTTACATGTAGAACACATGCACCCAAAACATACTTTTGAAGTAGAAATTTTACAGTTCTGCTATACTCATACTTAGTTTCTAGACTGCTTGACTAGTATCAAGCTCTGCTACTTCTGCTAAATCCAAACACACATCAGTGCAAACTCTTTAAATAAAAGAGGTATTATCCACCACAAGCATTATTTTGCCCACTAGATTCAGATCAGTACTACTCTCTACCTCTTCTAGTGTAAAAACGTAGTTTCACTTTTTGAGCAGTGACATGATAACAACTTTGCCAAGAATGATAGAAAAGCATCAATTCCACATATATCATGCTTCCCAACATAATACAAGCTGTTTGTCAACAGAGGACAATAGTTAAAAATTATCTGCAAGTTCAAAACATTGTTGATCTATATTAACCAGTCCAATAAGAGACCTCTGTCATAAAGCAGTTACCAAACATTTCATTCAGCAGTTCTGATGTTATTGTACATTATGCTCCATCATCTTTGTTTAGAGTAAAAGAAATTTAAGTTGCTCTTTGAAAATGCAGGAAAGAACCAGAACAAGCCTGTAGACAGAACAATAGGGTAGTAGATTAAAAACTTAAGGCCGCGAATCTAAATGTCCATATTTTATTTCTGATGCAGTCACTAATAGCATTTTGTGAACTGGACACTTTTTTCTCCCTAGATTGAACATGTATCATTACTATGCTACAAAATTGCCCATGCCTTTTTTTTTTTTTTTTAAACATTTAAAGAGGAGGCAGCATGATGTAGGTAAGTTGTTAATTGCTAACCAAGTTAAGAACTGTTTGTTACAGTGCTATTAACTTCTGCAGCAGGAATCAGTAAGAGTTTCTAAGAAAGAACAGAACACAGCTTAAATCCGCTGTCTAATACAGGTTTTGAAGGCAGTACTGACTGACACCATCCACTGGCATAGTAGTAAGAGTATTAATAACAAAGATAACTCTGCTTTAAAAGACAAATGGAAATTCCATCTGTCCGATTTTGATCGGACCTTCTGATCCCATAGCAGATAAATCCAAATTTAAGTTTTGTAACATTATCTAGGATTTTTCCACTGATGATCGCTACTCTGAATCTGCTTCTTAACACAATACAGGACTGTGTTCCACTCAAATTTGGGAAGAAGTCACATCACTGGCAGCAACAAAACTCAGTCCATATATTTGCAAAACATTTCTTAGAGAAATATCCAGATTCTGGGGGGGAGGGGGGAAGCCTCATAAAATTGTGTTAACAAACAAGTAATGCTCCTTAGAATTACTATAAATTATCTGTCTACATCCAGACTTTTAGTTTAGACCTCAAAACTTCATGGAACTGTTTTCTGTACATTCCTGCTTCAAGCATTTATAAACTATATTCTACTACAAGCTTTTAAAATATACTTCTTCAAGCATGATAGACAACTTCCTATGTTATAAAGCTTGCAGCCACAGAACATCCCCAAAGGGATCCAGAACAAAGCACTAGAAATCATGCAGTTAACCACGGAATACTACTGTAAAAGATAAGATGGCAGTATAACTTAACCACAGCGATTCTTCTGTTAAAGGAAAGGAGGACAGAGATAGTAGCTAAATAAGGTCGATTGCGGACACAAAATTAATAGTCTATAACATAGAAGGTAACTAAAAACTGATAGCCTAACTTAGAGCTGTAAAGATGGAAAGAAATCCTTTTAGACACTACAGTTATACTCAGTTTGTCCTCTGGGACTGCCCAAAACTACACAAAATCAGAAGATTCTATCTAAAAATCTCTCAAAACTCAGTATTTTATTTGAAGTAATCACACAAAGTTCTACCTCTCAAACTACAGGAAAGAGCTTGAAAATGTCACAAAAGTCTCATGACTCATAGCCAGAAGCTATGATATGATGAAAATATGATGAAATTAAAGCACCTCTTACTACTTTGACCATAACTTGTGAGTTTACACGTTCAGATTAGCAAAACTCAAGATGTATACATTTGAATTTTATTTGCCACATTAAGGGACAGTGGGAGAAGAACTTCAAGAAAGTTTACAGCATAAGAGTTTTGCAAGTCTTTAAGAAAAAGCAAACAGAGAACACAAAAAGCCAGTCATAAGAACATCTGCGCTTTGTAAACAATCCTCACGGAAAAACAGTTTTCTGCTCCTTCATCTGTATCATCATCTCATCTCCCTCCCTATTTATGATTAGCTGATAAAGTTATATTCTAAGCTTACCAAAGTACACTTTTTTTTTTTTTGGTTTGTAGCACAGACTTCAACACACCTAGGATCACATCAATTTATTATGTTCTAACAAGATCAAATCGACTGTTAGGACCTGCAGCAGCGCTAACTGCATAGTGCTCTCATGCCAGTCCTTCTTGCATTAAGAGAATAAGAAAAAACAACAAAAAAAGGAATAGCACCACCACCCAAAATGGCTAGCAAATTTTCTAATCCCTGCACATATTAGGGTGTCTGCATTTTAAAAGAAAGCAATTCCTACACACAGTGAAGAAAAAAGTACAGTAAATGCATGACAGAACACATCCTATCTTGCAAACAATCCATGCTTTCTGTTTTTCATCAGCATTTAAACAGTGTATGCTTTAGACCAAAGAAATCCAAACATTTATATCTTTATATCCCTGTAAGGGAATTTTTCTCCTCTCACTACAAAATTCACACGCACCTAGCAACTGCAGCATAAGGTACCTCAAGGAAAGCCCATTGCAGAACTTTAATCTAAAATAGACACTGTTTCTTCCCTCTGCAGCGTATGGACCAGCAGCAATCTTTTGGTCAGTTTCTTCCTTTCAAAAAACCAATTCATTTAGCCCTCAATCAAAATTCAGTCACTTGGTCAGCATACAACACCACTCAGCTGCCTAGCTGGCCAGCAGGTGCTGGCTGGCTGGACAACTCAACAGCAGCAGCTAGCTGCTCAGGAGCACCTGGACACATTGAGAACACCTCCTTTGATACAAGCAAAATGCCTTGCTGCCCTTCATCATCATAGGACAGGTGATAATACTGGGCCAGACATACGTCATACAGAAATATGCCAAACCTTCTACCATGAAGCGACTAAACTGTTACTTTGCTTAGTTGTACAAACTTTTAATTCATGGCACTGGCAAAGAGGTAAGTCTGCATGCTGCAGTTACTACAAATCACCTGCAGAGAAGCAGGTGCTGCTCTGAGAGCTGATGTCCAACCCCAAATCAACAGGAAGGCATTGGGTAATCAGTACTGAGGTCAGCAGTGGTGATACAGGGTAGAAGTTAGAAGGGAGAAGGCCTGTAATCACAGAGAGCAGGATGGGGCCAGACAATTCTTGACAGTGAAGTTAAGGGGAGTAAACTGGGGCAGGGTAGAGCATGACTTTGGAAAGGCGACTTGGTAAAGATCTACTCACTCTCTTGACTGAGACAACCCCCACCCCTTGTTTTTCCCCAACTATCCCAACAATAAATAGTGCCTTCACAAATAATTCAAGCCCACGTAGGGTTTTGTTGTTGTTGTTGTTCATTTGCTTTTAATGCAGCTGCCCAACTAATGAGCACTTATAATAAAGCTTCCTGTTGCTACCTTGAAGTAACAAGTCTCATGAACCTTATAAATATAAGCTTGTTATATTCCCTTGCACAGCAAGACTGATTTAATTCACAAAAATAAACAACTTCCTTGTTTTAGAACACAAGTCTATTACCTACTGAACTGCTGATATTGTTGAGTTTTGGAGCCAGAGGTTGGTTTAAGTCTCAAATCAGTTCATATGTGAAATGGTGCCAAGCATTTTTAACATACACACACACGCACCCACACAAAAATCAAGTTTTCCCAAGTAGATCTTACAGTCCCCAATCCTTCCTAGTTCAGCTTTTGTATTCCCGGCTGGCAGGTAAAATATTTATCTACTTCCCTCAAAGCAATCTTAGCATGCTGTGGCAACTGATTACAGAGGAATGCAGGCACAGTGCCAACTTTGCTGCTTTATACTAAAACAGGAGCAAAAAGGAGAGGTTGTTTATAGTGGTGAGATCCAACAAATCTCTCCAGGTTCCCTCACCATTAAGCACTTCACAGGACAGCGGTAACAAGTAACACTTCCCAAAAGGCAAATTCCTCAAAACATAATTTGGAAGGGCTGGGAGAGAAGAGGGAGTGCACTATAGCACCTTATCAAATCAGAACTATAATCACAGTACAGCCAGACTGAAAAAGAGGACAAAAGTCCAGAATTATTGTTTTCTTTCCTTAGCGTTTCTTTCACAACCATGTAATAAACTAGAAGTGTATTTTAAAGGAAAGGCATCAAAACAAAACCTGGTTGAGAACACAGTACTATGTTCTGATTCTGCTGAGGACAAGTCAATCAACCAAAAGCAAGTATTTTGCCAAATCAATGTTCAGGTAAACAGCCAGTTTACCTGAAAACATCAGATTGTCATAAGAGTTTTAAAGGAGAAATTAAGTTGAAATCAATACTTCAAGCAATATTGTCAAGCTTACTTTGCTTTGGTAACTGATTTAGATTAGCTACTTTATTTTAAAAGCTATTAGCTAAACCTTTACATAGAGTCCTAATATTTAAGCTTATACTGAGATTAGGAACAAAGATAATGACCTTTATTCTAGATTACCTACCCTATGTTACACCTCTGTAAAAATCACTCAGCTCAGTTTATTTAATCTTAATTGTTTTTCTAGTGCAAAATGTATCAGGTTGTGACCATGTAAGTGGTCTGCTCATCCACAAGAACTTTCTGAATGTGACATCAATATTTACATATGATGAACACGCTCAGTCTGCAGCTGATCTTTGGAACCAAAGTACAAACTCTGGCCTCTGCCATGTACACTTTTCTACTACTAATAAAATCTAGAATTTCACCTAAGCAAGTTAGTCTCTCAAAAAAAACATGAAGAGGGGAGAGAACACCTTTAGCATGTAACAGAGATTTATTAACTGTTAAATCCAGCCAAACTTCAGATATGTAAGGTATGTAACCTTCATCAGCGTTAAATTCAGGAAGCAGCTACAGCCCTTTTTGAAGCAATATGACAGGAACAGGAATCTTTTAAAAATAAAAGCCATATGCAAAACTAGTCAGAGTAAGTGGTAGCAGAGGTTTTTTAGGGATTGAATGCAGTTACAGGATGGCTGCCTATCCTGAGTTTGCAAACTAAAAGCAGCCACGAAACAACAAGAACCACAGCAACACGTTCGAAAAGGAAGGTTATGACAACTTCACAGTGCAGCACTGGCTGACAAGGCAGTTCCAAATCACGGGGAAAAAACAGAAAGAGAGAATGCCTCCTTGTCTAGTTCTTACCGCATTCATGAAAAAAAGAACTTTTCTTTCCATCGATCTTGGAAAGCACTAGATCAGACACCGTTCAGATGAAAAAATAAATCAGAATTGATAGGACTAATTGAATCAATGATTAACATAGGACTTGAAGAGTATAAGGGGTTCCAAAGAGAATAAGCAGATCAGTCATGAAACAAACTATGAGTAAAAGCATAATGCAATGGGTTGGAACAAAGTAAATAGTAACAAGAATATGAAAGCAATGCAGAAGTGGAGGAGGAAGAAATTATAGATTAGATAAGATAGCAGAGAGTGGTTATCTGCTATTGTTGAAACGATGATGAAAGTTTTTTCCTAATGAACTAGGAGATCAGAGCCAGAGAGAAAGGATTTAGGAAGGGCAACATACTTATGTGTACAGATCCCTACCAGCACCACTTAAAAATATATCTTTCATTAAATATAGACCATCAATTGCTGTGAAGCAGCTTAAGGAAAAAATCAATTCCCTAGGAGATTGTAGCTTGTTTTCCTAAATTTATGAGTCTAGACAGGTTATATCAGATCTCTCTTCATCAGTCCACTGATACCAAGTCTCAGGAATTCAGTGTTAAAATACAACTCCTGTTCCAAGGGCAGTAAAGAAGGGATTAAAAATATTTACAAGCAAAAGAATTACATATCTTTTGGAATAACATTGATAGATAAATTAAAGGAAGAAAAGACAAAATTAACCTTGTCATATTACAGTCAACTGAGAAACCATTGAGGATGACAATTACTTAGGAGCAAAAAGCAGAGAACTGCTTATTTCTGTTGGTAAAACATGCGTTCTGAATTTTTGAAAAGTTTGTTTCGGCTCACCACTTTCCTCGGATAACTGTTTCCAGAAATCCAAACCTCAGAGCACCATTTGCTTCCAACGCCAGCAATTTTCTTACTCTGCAAGCTGAACCACAAACTAGGTTTTAACACTGAATCTAGCAATGAGTCTGGCTGTGCTAGGCCCCAGCAGCTTCACTCTGAAGTGAGCAGTTCAAGGAACTCCTGGCCGACCCTTTCATACCATTGAGCAGAACATCTATGCCATCAAACAGAAAACAGAAGTGCATCTACTGCATCCTCCTGCTGCACTGAAATTGAATGTGGAGAGCCAAAAAAAGTCTCACTAACCAAATAGTAACAATTCAATACTAGGGAACGAGGAGCACGTTCACAAACAATGACCAAAGGTGGTGTTTCCAAAACACCTGAGATATATACTAATTTAGAAAGTTTGCTCTGTCTTATTGCTGAAAAGAAATCTGATATGAATCCTGTGCATTCCCTGCTTGTTAGAAAATGGACTAAATGGCAATAATAAACATTTAGAACAGAGGCTTCCTTTATTTTAGGGCTAGCCTGTTTGGGGATCTTTTGTCCTCCCCCATTCTCCCCCAAGGAAAGCTGTCACCTCAATTATTATATTTCTAATTGTGCAGACAAGAGTTAATTATAATCTAACTATCAATACAGAAAGATGACAGCAATATCAGTGCTGGAAGCAGTGCTATATGTTTGCATATGGTCTGTGATGACTGTATTATGTCAGAAAGTCAGGGAAAAATAGGGAAAAAAAAATCTATATTAAACATCTCTTCTCACAGGCAAACAGAATGGAAGCACCTTATTCCCAACTTAAGTGACAGGTCCTAAAATGGTTAGGTGCTAGGGGGAAAAATAAAAGTATACTTGATCTAGATGCAAAGAAAGAAGATATGAAATGATAAAAAGAAAAAAAAAACCCCTAATCTATAGCAATAATATAGCAGGTAAAAAACAGAAGGCTTTTACTTTAGAGGAGCACTGATCACGTTAACAATTGTTCCCTACTAAATGACTCTTAACAAGCTAGAACAACTGTGTTGGTTACCTCTCTCCCCTTCCCTTCCCCCATCCCCCAGAAAAAAGAAAGAGCCAGAGAACAGCAAAATTCAGACGTAACGGAGAAGGAGTCACTGTAAAAAAATATGCTTATAAAGTATTAGGCTTGGGCTGCAAAGTTGAGCATATGCAATAGTAGCCAGAAAGTTGCTAGCCAAACTCAGTGCAAATCATAATGCAACCAACTAGTCCCTACACTTCAGTTGATATGCAAGTAAGCACATTAGTACACAAGATTTTGAATATTTGTGTTTTTAAGCATATTTTCCCATAAGGAGGCTTACAGGACTCTGTCATCTCCACTAAGAGCTATTGAAGTCCCAGTCTCTAAAGAGTGGGTTTAAAGTTTGATGTTTTCTGATGCATTATACACATTTCATTGATTACAGATCTCACCATGCCAACACAGACCTTAGCATTATTTTCTGAGCAACTACACCACAGAATTTCCTTGGCAAAATTTGAAATGCTAGGTAGCATACCGTTACAAGGGATGTTACAAGCTTACATTCATTTTTGAATGTTTTCTGCAATGAACTGTCTCACAAAAGCAAGAAAAGATTTGCAGTAGGAAGTCCAACCACTAAAGGTTGCCATTTTGAAGAAACCTGGTTAATAATAATAAAGTCATAAAACAAATCAGGCTTCGATCACTTCAAATCGTCTTGAAAGTATATATATGCGATTCATAAGTTTGTCTTAACACGCTCAGTTCATTTTGCAACATAAAGCCATGTACTCAGCCATAAAATCCTCTTCAGTTAGGCATTCAACCTTTGATTTACATATAAACAATGAAGAAAAAAAGTAGTTGGTACAGTTGGTCAACTGTTTTCTGGCTATCTTTGAAACACGGTTTTGAATAACAACCTGATAAAGCAGTGTTTAATCAAGCAAAATCCCCTATGAGGCAACCTGACTGAGAGCTCTTTCTTCACTTTGGACTCTGCTCTCATAGGCATAAAAATAATTACTAATACTAGCATTACGGCCGTCTCTCCAATACAGAACAGCGTCAAGTCCTATCGTAACAGTACCACTGAGCAGTGGTAAACATTTTCACTAGTGGACTAACTTATTTCCCACGTTTATTTTCAGCAGAACAAGATCTGGGCTATTTTAACAAGATTAATGTTATTGTTATAGGATTAAACTATCACCAATACTATAGAAAAACATGGCTATGCATGAATTAAATCACAGAATCATAAAAAAAGTCTAGGCTGGAAGGGAATTCTGGAAACTACCTGATCCAACCTTTGTTGAAAGTAGGGCTTTAAATTAGGTTACCCAGGGTCCCATCAAGCCAAATCTTGAGCATTTCCACCGAGGGAGACTCCAACAAACCTCTGGGCAACCTATTCCAGTACTTAATTGTTTTTCAAGAAATCTGTGAAAAACATTCCAAACACATTAAGAGGAGTACATCGGTAGTTCAGTACACCAAGAAACAGACCCTCAAATCCAATATGCTATCCTAATTATCACGCTGTCAAATAACTCATACTCTAAGTATGAAGTGAAAACTGAAATTTTTGTATTGCAAGAATTATCCACCGCTAGAAGATTGTCATATCTTAACATCAACAACGCAGCAAGTACAACTATTAGAAGCTTATGTCTGCAGAACATTTATTTCACGTA
The DNA here is from genome assembly GCF_040807025.1 of Struthio camelus. Lineage (NCBI taxonomy): Eukaryota > Metazoa > Chordata > Aves > Struthioniformes > Struthionidae > Struthio > Struthio camelus. Next base: position 70,029,089 of record NC_090943.1, read on the forward strand.
ACTACATTTTACTATATATACTTTACATCAACTACAATACCTCTAACTGCTCAAATTATTTGGATATTACTGAATATTTTAGTAACGTATTACTGACCTCTTTCAGTGTCTGCCTCTGCTACTGGTCACTCTGTCCTACCGAATGCTAAAGGCACACCAGGGTGATCACATACTACTAATCCCATCTCTTCCAGCATCTAGACTCACTTAGCTTTGTGCAATGCACAACTTCGCAATGGATTAGTCATGCAAGTTTCTTTATTCAGGGCAGTCCGGTAAGTAGCAAGCATAACTCTGCACCGCTCCCTAAAAAGCGCACAGCATAACTGTCCAATAACTGGGATCCAGATATTTCAGTCTACAACTTTCCTTTATATTTAAATCAGTTACATGCTACATCCTTCACTGGTATCCTGCCATTTTGTGACTATCATGCATTTCATAATTGGTTAATTATTTTATATGCATAATAAGCAAACGTGCAAGTTCCAGAAATCAGCAGAATCAAAAACTCAGCACATGGCGTATATCTTTAAATGCCCTTTTTGGGCATTTTCTAGTCTGCTCATTCTCCTTCGTGCAGCACTTATATAAACCTCAGCTGGCCAAGGCACTCACTGTGCTTAGGGGCCTACTAGCATGACCTTTAAGTCAGGTATCTAGTTTCTCATTTGCTCAGCTAGAATGAGATCAGAATTTGGATTTTGAGCCTTCATGTCACTGCCTCAAGCTATAGCTTTGTATAATAAACCCACAGCTATAACTGCGTTCCAGGGATGACCACACACCTCAAATCATTCAAAAATTAGCCTATTCATGCGTTACCAGGTATATATTACTACCAGCAAGACACATTTTTAACCTCTTTTAACAACAAACCAAGCTAAAGTAGATCTTCAATTCTAAAACCGATGAAATTTGAAAGAGAACAAAAATATGCATCAATCTTCACAAACATGGCTAGGTGCAACACTGAATAGAACAAAGATCATTACTCCTGAAAAGAAATTCAGGAAAGAAAGGTGGTGAACACAATGGAAACTTATTGGTCTCTGAACAACAACTAGCAAAGCTGGCTTTCCTGCAGGTTTTTGCTTTACAGTCCTAAGCTGCCATCTCTCCAAACCTGAGCTGCTCTTCTCTATTGCTCCCTGATGCCAAGCCTTTGACTCTCCAAAACGTTTCAGTACCCGCCCCCCGCCACAGCCATACATCAGGGTAGGTAGAGTGAGGCAACACTGGTAGTGGCTGAGTTCAAGTCAGGCACCTGCTCAGTCATTACCCTGCAGGCAAATTGAGTAGCTGCTGAGCCTCAAACTACAGACCTTTCCTGACTGAGGCTCCAATCCAGAGCCTCTTCTACACTATTTTCTTTCCTATACAATTTTTCATTTAATTCATAGTGAGCTTACTGTCTTTAGATCTAGATCTAAGTTTTTATAAAACTTGCTGAAACTAACAAACAGATTTAGAGAGTAAGGGAGGAGGAACGAACAACAAACATGCTCTTAAGACAACAAAATCGATCCAGGAGGTTAACGAATGATCCAAAGTTGTTGCGGGTCACCTGACAGCACATTAAAATTAAATGTACTGAAGAAACTGAAACTTTCACCTTGCTTATTCGTCAGGCATCAGATTGCCAAAAGGGATCTCAATGGATGGAAAAGAAGGAGAACAACAAACCTAGACTCATCACACTGTCCGGCCTTATCTGCTGGCGAGAAGCACATCCTCTCATCACCTTGAAGTTGCCATCTGATCGAGCCAGTAAAACAGGCTTTCTTTTTCTTTCCCCTCCCCTCCTCGTGCTAAGAGTTCAACTTTACTTTGTAATGTACAGCAAATTGTTGTAAAGCTAGTTTTTCTCCTCAATGCCAGAAAGAAGAGCAAATGAGCTTCAATGGAGGATGTGAGCCATATATAACCAGGAAAGGCTGTTACACAATTCTAGGTATATATCTGACAATTTAAAAACATTAATATGCATACAATTGACCTAGTACTGTTAACAAGTTTTTCAGAGCTTCTTAACATATGGCCCAAAATCTACTTTTGTACTGAAAAGGTCATAATGATCGGCATGCTATCTTTGTCCTAGAAGTTATTTTACTAAACTAGGAAATGGAAGAGAAGAAACTGAATTTGACATTTTAAGTTAATTTTCTGTTTACAAATGTTTGGGGGAAGAGGAAAAGTGGGTAGGAGATGGAAGGAGCAGGGAAGCACACAGGACAAAACAAAAATTACTTTTGCCTTCGGTAAACAAATGGGCACTTAGTATACTAAACAATATGCTGATTTCTCTCTTTCATCCCAGCTTAATACATACATTTGTCTTTTGCTTCCATCTTTGACACCCAAAAGAGAAGTATTTTTAAAAGTTTTCTTATGCTTGGAAAGATTTATTTTCTAGGCAACTAAAAAAACATATGCAGAACAACCTAGCATAAAACATGTCACTCTTTTTAAATAAGCCAAATGCCATAACATACACAAGTTAACAAGTAACAGGGTTTGTAATTGACAATTTTAACAAAATCTCTCTTCAAAATATCTGATCATATGGCTAGCTTTAGACTGCAGTATATTAGATTTTAAGGTCTCACTTGTTAAGACTTCAGTTCCATTCATAAAGTAATCTCAATAGATGCTGTTGGATATGTTATCCATCAAAAATGTTTAACAGAAGTCAGTACATTCACAACTAAGAACAACTGATAATATAAGTAAGCTTGATTCGCTATGTAAGAAGGTCACAAAACTGTTCAGCCAAGGTTTTCCCTTGACAGGATTTTTTTTTTTTTAAAAGAAAGATTATCTGCATCATTCATGAATTCAGAATCTAGGATCTACCATAATTAACAGCAAGCTATTCTAGTCGCTAGTTCTAGTCTGAATATATCCAGCTTAATATTCCATTGAGTCATGTTATTCGATTGACACAAAAAACTTAACATTGCTCCCAAGCAAGATATATCTGTTTAGAAACCAAGTATAGCTAACTAAGTGGGACTGTTTAAAAAAAAAAAAAAAACACACTGCTAGCAAAGGATCTATAGTCAATATAAATGGGCATGCAATAACATGACTTTACCAACTTAACATAAGTTTTCAACAGAAATGAATTAGGAAAAAAAGCAAGTGTAAAACACTAAGTTACTAAACAGTTGTGCTTGTCTGATACTGATACAGAGAAATAAAGTTTACTTTTACAGAAATGAGTTAAGGGTTGTAGTTTCATTGCATCAATTCACAAGTTTCACAACTAAAAACAACAAAAAGAAAAGAAAACACCTAAGTGAGAGGCAAAACATTTGTTTCAATGGTCAGGATACAACCCACAGCGAGCACTTGGAACACTGCTTTGTTGTTTTACATTTTAGTTTAAAGAAAAAAGTAAACTTTAGAATGAGACAATGAGCTTCTTTCTAGACCCCTCAATATAGTACTTGGCTAGGAAAAAAAAAGAATTTTCCATCTTTAAAGACTTAGAAATTAAGTATTTAAGTTCACTTTCACATAACATAGTATACTGGTATCGAATTAAATCTCTAAGGAAATGGTGAAAAAGAGTGACAATTATTTATGCTCGAGTGTCTACCAAACACAGGAAGTTGGCATCAAGAGGATCATTTCACAAAGCACACCCACCACTTAACAGTAAATGAACAGACAGCTTCACTATAACCAAGGTCTTGCACAGAATGCAACTGCATCTGTGGATAGTCATTTGGGGAGTGGCAGGGGTTAACTATTGTATAACAATGTTCCAGAAACACATCCACTATTAATAGAAGTAGTTTGCTATCATTATGTTTGCAGACAGGTGTTTGTTTCACATTTTGAAGGTTTGCGAAATTGGAAGCCTATGCACTCAGCTACCACAGAATGATATTCCCTATTCATTCCAGTAGGATACTAACTGATATATAGTGCATTGACCAAAAGGACACCACTGTTAACCACCAAAGTGCTTCTCAACTGAATAGTAAACGGCAGGCTCACACGCTCCGTCAGTTCATTCAAGGTACCAAGTATCAAGACAGAAAGAATGGTTTAAATATTTATCTGAAAAATAACCATGACCTATCTGCTCAGAAAAAGCATAAGATTAATAATGAAAAATGTTATCTATTATTTTAACACTACTACTTCTTAGTTATTAGAATAACCTGTGTTCCCTACAATCCTGAAGCCTTATTAGTTCCCCGGTGCAAAACTGCCAGCTTCCTTCAGATACCTTTTACCATGTGTGCATTTTCAATATGAATGGGAAACACACAGAACCAAAGTAGGAGGACAAACTTAAGATCTATTGAATTTAATGAACAGAAAACTACAATTAAGACAGTTGCCCTACTACACAAGTACTGCTGCCAAGTTCTGAAATCGGTCACGGAATTTTGGTCTCTTGCCACATCAGTAGTGTGTCCTGACTGCTGCTGCCCCACAGACTTTCTCCCAGCTTATGAAATTTTCTGGCAGCTACTACAAAGAACTGTGTTGCTAAAGTCAAACAAATCTAAAAGCAAGAAGAATCAGTTGCTAAAGTTTTTAATTTGCAGCCATGCTGGACTTTTTTAAAAACAAACAAACAAAAACAACTTATGGGCAGTCCTTCTATTAAAAACTACTGTTAGTTGAATTAATATACACAAAGGACAGGTATTTTCACAGATGAAGAATGAGTTGTGCAATATTTACAAAACAGAATTTTATCGGTGACACTTCACATCTTTTATCACTTTTGGAGTAAGATACAAAGTATTGATCTCCCTCCCCCATACCACTGTTCCCCATATTTAGAGTTGGTAAACCATTCATTTGTAATTGCTAGGAAGTTGAAAGCCAGTGCTCTAATGCAACCATTAAACCCATCCCTTTACTAGCCTAAGCTATGTTGTTCCATTATTGTTTTTTTTTTTTTGGGGGGGGGGGGTTAAATGGACAGTTTTTAAATTCTTAAATATTAAAACACACACATCACTGAACTGTTTTTTCAGATGGCACGGAAAACATCAATGATGCATACAAAAGCATGTTCTCAGTGTTCCTTACTAAAATAAGATCTTTCTGTAAAAGAATTCCACATAGACACAGCCTCTTTTCAAACATATCCTGAACAGCATAATTTGCAAGATTAGTTTAAGTAGAGCATAAGCAACTCTCAAAATGAAGTTGACCAAAGAGTTCCTATCAAGTGAAATCTATGACACTGCAAATTTAGCAGGTATACGATAAAACTATAACTAAAGGTAGCAATAGGCAGAACAGAGACTGAAAATCCAACAGGGTTTCACCTACCAGTAAGTTAACAGAAGAAAAGTTCTAATAAATAATTACATCAATTGATGAATGAGTTGAGAGACTGGCAAGATCTGCAATAGTCATGAATAAGCAAGGGCGCAGATCATAATCAAATGACAGTAGTGACAGATGGTAGTCTAGAGACACCTGTGTGAAAGACCAAACCACCAGAGTTTTTATGAACTTGATCTCCTTAAAGCCCAAGGCTCTTCTGAGAATTAATGAAATCAACTTTCACTTTAGATCCACAAATACTTATCCAGGGACACAATAAAAGTTTGAACTATGGCATAAGCATGGATTTAACTCACAGTCTAGGCCTAGATGTGTTAGCGCTAGCCTTTTAACGAGTTTCAGGGGTGCTTATTATATGCTAATTACAGATGATGGAAGAACAAAAACTACTAATTGTCCTGTCCTATAAACAATAACACAAAAATCAAGCATGACAACTTGTCCTTACTACGTGTACAAAGACATCTTTCTTTTCTAAAGTAAACATGGACTAACACATTCTAAGACACTAACACGAAGATAAGGCAAGCTGTACTTTAGCATGTGCTAGCTGATCTTCAACTTGACCAAAGTACAACCTTATCTACAGGCTAGAGATTTTTAATGCGTTACTTAGAACATTAGCAATGCATTCAAGAAGTTATTCTCTTCCAGACAAACCACTAATACTGATACAACCATAGCAAGGTAAGTGCTTAACATTAAGTAGACATCCAAGTTTGCCTAGAAACAAAAGCTGTGCTTCTACTCCTACTGTTAGGGACCATCCCCTCTACATAACAGTATTAAAAAATGAAAAAAAAATACAAAAGGTTAAAAGCATTTTATATCAATATAAATGTAGAAATAGCAGCAAACTGCACTTGCACCCAATACTTGGGACAAAAATACTAAGCTTAAAAGAAAATCAAACCCCAGTGAAAGAGCAGAGATCAGGTCTACGTTTGCACGATCAGGGTAATGCCTGGGAGATGCCCAATACTGAATAACGGAATCCATTTTCACAGTTGTAGACAAAATAATGTAAGAATTGCTACAGTACAAAACCTATGCATATACAAGTCAGAGTTCAAATTTCTAGCTTCTTGACCACGCACAATCCAGTGAGCACAAGAGGTGGGGGGATGGGAAGGTTTAAAAAAAGTTATCTGCATTTTAAAAACATATACTGCATTTATAGATCAGGCATTCGAGTGGCTTATAACTTTGGAGGAAAAAATGATTCATAAAATGCATCATTCCACAAAGCATAACTATATCACATAATTTCCTAGGGAAAAAGCCATGGCTACTCATCACAGTTTGGTGTTATGAACTTCTTGTTTTCCATAAAACTACACACACTAGATTAGAATTTGTTTGGGGGCAAGGGGTAGAGGATGGAAGGAAATCAATCAATGCATCAAATCATAACTACTTTGATTCTTTAAATTGCAAGCAAAATATCATTTGCTATAGAAGTGAAACATTGATTGTTGATTTAAGTTGCTAATAACTGCTCTTTTTCAAAAGTTACTTTCTGAAAAATAAAAATAAAAAATCCACATCTTTCTGGTTAATAACACATATTTCCAGAAATAAGAAGCACATGACATGTTTTACTTAATATCCAAAACATATTGTTGAGCCACCCAGTCTTGGTTATGGCTACTGGCATCTGTCATAAGCACTAAAATTAATGCTACTACAAAACTTAAAACCATTAAATTGAATTTGTCAACTACAAAGGCCGAAGCAATTTATGATATCACACCAATTTCACCATTTCTTCTCTTTCAGAGGATAAAGAAAGAAGCACCTTTTGATATTTGTCCATCTTACCATTTCAGAAATTAAACATTTATAGCTTGTTTGAAGCTTTATGTGAATTTACAGGAAGAGTATATAATTAGTTTCATATTAATGTTAAAAATAAAAGAGCAAAGCTAAATTAAAAACACTTTTGGCATATCCCAATTTTTTCTCTTGCAGAGACCTTCAGAATGCACTGATTGTTCTCACTTGGAAAAGCTTTAATATCCACTTTTATAACACACACATACAGGTATGAATTAAGAACTGGCTTTTGCTCCCATTTTTCATGAATTTCCATGAGCACCACCACTAAATAATCTTAGTATGGGAGTTCTAAAAAGCAAAAACAAGAGACATCCCCTTTGACTGGTATGTTACTATCCAAGTTCTGCACAATAACGATTAAAAATAATTATCTAACGTCACAGCTCATGAGCCACTAGAATGAATTAGCAAGAGGACGACAGCAAGCTGTTGATAAAGATGATAAAAAGTAGGGGCTGAGTCAAAGAGGTAATGCATTATTTCTTGAAACACATTTAATTGGTCAATATGGACAAACATGCAATCTAGTACTTCACCTATATTTCTATTCTGTGATCAGAGGAAGAGCATCTGTTCCACTTTTGGCAAAGTAACACATTTGAAAAAGCCCTGAAAACCTTCTACTAGAAAACTGATTAAAATAATTTTGCTAGAAGAGCTCTTCTAAATTCCAGATTCTGGAAAACTGTTTCCTCAGCAGAGCTTTTAGTCATATTTTAAAGCTTGGGACTCTTTCTCTCCATATAAGATGTGTTGTTACAGGTGCCTGTATGAAACTTGAACTTGCCAAAGGAGGGGGCAGGGGGAAGGGAAAGGAAAGAAATTATACCCAGTGTGGCAGATCAAAGTATGCCTGTATCACATACAAGCTGTGCTGTGTTTTGCAAGTTCCATTTTGACTGTAGAACCACACTGACTACTGTTCTTTAATGTTCATATTGAAATGATATTTGTAGAGGTGTTATGGACCCTAGTTTTAGGGATCAAATTACCCAATCCTAACAATCTTTACTTCACACAGATGCAATTAGGATAGCACACTGGCTTCAGACTAAGGGGCCTCTACAGCATTATTGACTGCAGAGATCTGCAGTATTGCTCATCCAGTGATATGTTCTTTTCTTAAAAGGAATGGCGAGTATCCTTTGACAAAAGAACTGCACTCAATAAAAGAGGAGGTGTGGGTATTAGACAAAGGAACGTGCAGGGAGCAGATAGCAAGGCCGTGCAAGAACAAAAGAAATGTCTCAGAACTGTGAAAGCACACCCGTCAAAACCTGAAGAACTTCCAAAATAGTGAGAAGACATCTGCTACCATGTTTTCTAACATTTTTCAAGAATCTGATTTAAAAAATCCTTATATCTCAGTGAGGAGTGCCAGATGGAGAATCTGTATTCCAAAAGTATGCCGAGGGCCCATATTTTGCTTAGACTGCTGAAACTTGTAAGCCAAAACCACGTGGGACTCACTGGATGAATGGAAGTAGAGTGACGCACTGAATGACTACAAGGTTTGTAATAGTTTGCCTTGAATCTCCTGGTCCAACAGATCCTTTGTTCCTATTAGATCATTTACAATGTTTAGAAATCTACAACATAAAAACTAGCAGATATGCATGACCAGATTCAGCATTACAGTGTCTTCAACCCAGCTCAAGCAACTGAAACCACAAGGATTCTCTCCTGGTCCTCCTGAGCTTATCATTTTCTAACTTCCTTTGTTTTCTGTGGATACAGTTGAGAAGCCAGAAAACTAAAATATTATATTTTCAAAATCAGATCAAAGAGACATTTAGCTATTTAGCTTCTGAGTAACTTCACAAAATAAGGAAGGAAAATCATTAGAAACACAGCATTAAGTACATGCTAACGCTACAGAACTGTGAAAACATGCTACCCATTAAACAAAAAGTAATGAATGTCATCGTTTTCACGACCTCACAAAAGCCAGTCTAAACATTAAATAGTTTTAATATATCAGCATTCCCTAAAAGATACCACAAATCTGTTCCCTATCTTTAGTAACTTACTATTGCAGGATTGAAATTAATTCTAAGTAAAAAAATATAAATTTATATATATATATATACACACACAGACACACATAATTGAAGTCAAAGATGGTATCTTGAGTCTCTTACCTAAGCATCACTAAACCTTTAAAACGATGTTAGATTTTTTTTTACAATTACATAAAGAGGTATCAATATTTTCTTTATAAAGAAGGCTTATCAAGATTTTGAATACATTTCCCCAACAGGAAGAATGCAAAATTAAAACCAAAAAAATCCCAGCACATTTATAAAGCAAGTTAGTGGAGAATGGTTTGCATATTATCCGATTTCCTACCATGAAATCTAGTCTGTGCAAGGACATAGAAGAAACAAATAAATGGGATACAAAACCTATACAGGACACGTGACTAAGTTTCATATTACAATGCTAATAATAGAAATAAGAATTCACTGCAAGGTTCAGCACATGCTGTTATAAAGCCAATAGTATCTTAGGGTATGGGGAGATAAGAATAAATTATCTCAAGATAAGTCAGGACGCAACTTGCAGCGCATCTGTTACTCCATTCCAACTACCTCCGTACATGCTCTTTTCCCTCAGTAAACACCCCAACAGGAGATTAATTTACCTCACACTAATTCAGACTTACTTCATAACAAGTGTGTACACACCTTCTGAGTCTTAGGCCTTGATAACAAGAAAATACTCAGAAGAGCTAGCTACAGCTAGCAAAAAAGCATCCAACTCAAAACAAAACTGCAGGCTGAACATTTCTGGCTGATATTGACACTTCCATGGGGCCTGGGCTAGATTGCCTAAATCCTGCTTTTCTTGTGGCGATACATCCCCAGTCTATAATTTCCTAATGATAAATTTGTGTAACTTCATACACACCATGAGAGCTATTCCATGTTCTAGCCAGAAGTATCTAATGCTCCCACCACAGGCTGACACCTCAGAGCTATGGATTCCCATCGCAAGCCAGACGCCTGCAAGTTGGACGTTCTAGCGCTCATCAATATAGCATCAAATTGCCCGTGTTAACTGACCTCGTATACTTAACACGGTGGAGTAAAATATACAGTTGCACTGCTATAGATAAGTAGCCAGGAGATATTCAATAAGAGAAATCAATACTACAAACTAACACTAATAAGCCAAAGAATTCAACCAAATAAAACAAGTTTAGCTTAGTATACTTCCTCAAGGCTACAATTGTACGCAAACAGTGAAAAATATTTTCTCAATTTTCCACTTTAGTGCAAACTTTTCCATTAATGACAATACTCTGGCGCCTCTGACAACAACCGGTTCTCAGATTCATGGTTATAAAGCTTATGGACATTTTTTGTTTGGGAAAAAAAAAAAAAAAAGCATGCCACAAGGTTTCTACAAAACGTAAATTGCATATCCACCACAATTAAAATAATATGGTCTGTAACAACAGCCCTCATTGCCAATTAACATTTAATTTTTTTTTTAAATGACTAAATAGCCCTATAGATGCTAGCATGGCAAATACGATTTGTGAATACATAAAATGACAAAATGAAAAAAAAGGCTCACCATTTCTGCAGTTACCTGACCTTGTAGAATTTAACTTTAATGGCTTCTATAAACACCACAGTTTTAGTGTCTATATCAAACTATTTTGTAGGCATCTTGAGATAATGATTATTATAAAAAATTTTAAGATATTGAGAAACGATTTGCTACTTCAGAATACTGGTGTGGACGAAAGTAAGATTTATCACAAGACAAACCATGAACATACACAAGAAGTTCATGTTATTACCATGGGAGCTTTTCACTATCATCTTCTCCAGTGAGCATCATTACTGACAGACCAATAAAACAGACTGATAATTTAAGAAGTGACTATGCAGTTGTCTGGATATGCTACTACATTGCAAAGTTTACTTAACTTAGCCTTATTACAGTCTTAGTTTGTACTGTAAGTATTTCAGGGCTTTAGTTTGGGACACAAAAAGTACAGCACTGTGATACTACCCAAAATTTCTACCCAAATCATGAATTAACTACTCCAATTTTAGAACATGTAAAAAAAATGGTAACAGAAACATATTAAATTCCTATTAAATCACTGACAGAGATGACTAATATTGAAAAGTCTGTCCAGGAATCTAATGATATATCAAATCAGCAATATCAGAGTGTTTTAGGAAATAAAATTAATCTTATCAACACAAGCTGGTTCTTCAAATGAACTATTTTGTTAAGTGTATTTAGATGTATGCAGAGAATTACATTTTTCTTATGAATTAAAGAAAACAGATGTATTAGACATTTGTCACCTACTCATCAAGACATTTTTGCCATAAGACAGCGTCAGAGAACATCAGCATCATAAAAATTTAGTATTTGTATTTCATTAGCAAGTTTTTCCAGATAGGGTGATTAAGCAGACTTTTCTTCTCCACATTCCTGTTTGTTAACAGTTTCCTCTAGGATTGAAAGTGCCCAGGTGTTAAGGACAATTAGTTTCTTCTACAGCTTAGTTTCAGACAAATTAAAAAAACAAACACACAGAAAAAGTGAATGCTCAATTTCCCTCTACAGCTAAATAAGTACAGTTAGTCCACATATCTAAGTAAACTTACTTTTATAAATAACTTTTCAATGCAATAGTGCACAAAATTTATACTGGAATAGTAGATATTTCTACCAAAAAGACTGTTTTGAAAGATCAAAGTTGCAGTACTCAGAATTGGTATTATCAAAATACTAGCATCAAAGTATTATCAAAGCACTAGCTTGTATGATACAGGTATTAGAGCAGTAACCTAGTGGTATGACGTGCTGTACAGACATAAGGGAAAAAACCAATGGGGGTGGAAAGCACATCTTCTAAAAAGGGGAAAGTGGGAGGGGAAAGGAGGAGAAGCAGAAGCTGGCTAATTGCTTAAAATAATCTCAGTAAGGAGAGGGATTAAGAAAGGCCATAAGATTAATGGAAATTTCATATTAAAAGAAAAATAATATTTTTACTGCCATTGCCTCAATTTTACAACCTCTAAGACCACTTGTTTTCACACTTTATATATCCACACACAGCAAATGAGCCCGAAAAAAGCTGAAAATAACCGCTGTAGACAACAGGCAGCCTTTGAGGTAGCACATAATAAAACACTACAACTAATTATCCCAGGGTTTTGTTTCGATTTTTAATCCGTTTGCCGGCGTACACCAAGAAATCCACACGAGCAGATTTAGTCTATTAACACACTCCGTTTGTTTTTCAGATTAACCTAAGGAAGCTGGGGCTCAAACAGGCAAAACTCTCACGCCAGGTGCTCTGTGAACAATTTTGGGGGCGGGGGGCGGAAGGCCGCATAAGGAAAAAAGGACCCAAACCAGCCCTGCAGGAAAAGTCAGCAAAATCAAGCAGAGGAGGGAGCCAGCGAGCGGGCTGCCCCGCCGCGGTGCGGGGCGCTGGGCACACCCGAAGTTTGCCCAAAGTTTCCAGCCGCGGCTCGCAGCCCCTTCCGAGCTCGCTAAAAATAAAGATACACCGCGGGGGAGAAGAAAACGAAAGAGTGAGCGCGGCGGAGGGAGCAGAGAGGCCGGGGGCGCGCCCCGAGCCGCCACCTCCCCGCCACCCGCGCCGGGCACCGGGGCCGCCCTTGGGCTAAGCACCCCCCCCCCCTGCCGCTCCCTTTTTATTTATTTGAGCCACAAGCCGCGGGGCTGCGGCCGCCCCTCCCATCCCCGAAAGCCGTTGGAGCCGTTGGGGCCCCCAACCGCCGCTCTCCAGCAGGGACAGCGGCCGGCCAGCCGCCCACCCGCGCAGCGGGAGGACGGCGCGGGGGCGGCCGCAGCCGCGTAGCCACCTCCCCGAGGCGTCCGAGCGGCACCAACTTTCCCTCCCCACAGCCCGGCTCCCGCTAACCGCCGCCCGCCCCGCTCGGTACCTGCCGCACCGCCCAGCGCTCCTGCCGCCGCCGCCGCCCCGCCCGGCGCGCGCCGCTCCCGCAGGGGGCGCGAAAAGCCGTTGCGACCGCCACTGCCGCGCGCAGCGAGGCGAGCAGGTGCGGAGCGCGCGACCACGCAGCCGCCCGCCCCCGGCTCCCCGAGCCCGGGCTGGGCGGGGCGGGGCGGGGCGGGGCGGGGCGGGGCGGGGCGGGGCAGCGAGCCGGGCGCCTGGCCGCCCAGCACCGCCCTCTAGCGGAGCGCCCCACCGCCTGCCCGGCCCCGGCTCCCACTTCGGCTCCGCTCGGCGCCCTTCGGGTCTTTCCGCTGCTTCCGGGCGGGGCGGGAGGCAGGAGTAGGAGCCGCGCGACCCCCCCCGGGGCGGGCGTCGCTCCTCCGCCCCCCTCCCCGGCCGCCGCCGCCGCCGCCGCTCCCCTCGCGCGCGTGCGCGCTGCGCCCCGCGCACCTGCCCCGCGCGCCACCGCGGCCTGAGGGCGGCCGTTGGCGGCGCGGAGCCCGCCCGCGGCCCCGGCGTGGCGCGGCTCGCCCTCGGAGGCTCGAGCTCCGACCAACGATTTTCCCAGGTGGGATGCGTCTCCTCCTGCAGGAGCCACCGGCTGGCCGAGGCCTGCGGGAGCCGCCGTGGGGGCGGCCGTTGCCACGCCCTGCCGGTAACGGCACCGCGAGCCCCTCTCCGTGAGCAGCGTGGGCTACGCCTGCTGGCCCTGCGACACGCGGGAGTTTTGGCCCGTGGCTTACGGCGTTAGGCAGACTGGCAGGCCCTGCCCGGGTCTTGAGTTACCTGAAGGCCGAGCTGGCCGACACCAGCTGACGCTCTCCGCGGAAATGAGGAAACCGATGACTGCTGGCGTTATCGCTTGAGTTAGTAGCGAGGCAAACGTCTACGTTACTCAGCGCAGAGATACCCAGAGTATCGTAAAAGTGGTTTATAGCGCATCGCGTCTGCTGGTCTCCCTGAAGGGAGACGCAAAGGTCTGACGACTGACAGGGTCACAGGGGGCCGAGGTGCCCAGAAGAAACTGGGAGGTGTGCTGTTTCTCCTGCGTTTCTATCACTTGCCTGTTTTTTCCTGCAGCACAGTGAGGAGATACTAGCTCAGGTCTTGCAAGCGGTATAACTCTGTCAGAGTCACTCTACACCCGTGCTAATTAACTGAGCCTTTCAGCAGAGCTAATTAACTGAAGCAGAATACTTCAATGGCCCAGCAATCCTATGGTATGTTTTCTCCAATGGCAAAACCAGTTAAAGAAATTTCCAGTTGCTTGTTCCTGTCCTTGTGGCACAGTTGTGCTAATGCTACTGTAAATGAGATCAATGAAATCATCCAGGTCAAAGAGTGCACAAAAGTTCTCTCCAAAAAGGTCTGAAACTCAGCTGTTATTTCCCTGACCTGTTTTAGCCTGTATCCTCAAACATCTCCCTTAAACCAAATCTAAGGATGGGAGTGGGGAGACAGTGAACTACAGTGCCAGAAGCTCTGTGCAGGAGACATGGAACCAAAAATATTCAGACACACGCCAGAGAAAAGTGTAATATCAGACTATTCCTTGACCAAATTCCAGAATTACCCTTTCCAGAACTAATTCAGGGACCTCTGTATTGCATTGCAAAGGATAGATATGCCTGGCTTTCCAAATTGCAGCGTAGCTGTTTCAGTCTGCTCACTGTACTGCTCGTCTAATCAGCCAGTCCTCATTATGCTGCTTTGCTAGCTAGTTTGACTGAAGTAACTTGAAGGTAGAAACTCCAGATGCAATGAAGACGAGAGAATGAGAGCCAATTTGTACGTGTCTGCACAACACTGCCTATCTAAATGTGGGTAGGAGGAGTGTAACTATCACATGTTTTCCCACCAGGGACAATGCACACTGCTGCTCAGCATGGCTGATTCACGGGGCTCGTTCAGATTTGGTGCAGGTTCCTCTGGACAGTTCTGTCTTGTGCTCATAAACATACTCATTAATACCTACCCTGCAGACCGATCTATCCAAAAGCCTTGATTCAGGAAAGTATCTAATAATCTTAATCCCTCTCCATTTAGAAAAGATTTCATAGGCTTAATCTTACACACATTTAAATCCTAATGAAAACTTCAAAGTTGACAGGCTTTGTTCTAGTCCACTGGTTCTGAGACTCAGAGGGGGAATAAGTTAATCTCTATAACGTTCTGCTAGAGTATAAGAATATTTAACTCTAGAATGATAGAGGTTTTTTTTAAAAAAGCACTGGCATTGCCATTCCAGATCAGCCCATTGGTTCAATATGTTTCCAGCAGAACCTCTCCTTCTTCATGACTAACACTTTGTATGCCATAGAAGGAAGCTAAACTTCCTTTAAACTGATACCTGGCATTTTCCAAATAGTTGGAGTACTTGTGAGCAGTAGTCATCACCTCTTTCTTCAGCAGTAATGCAGTAAAATATGCATTTTCACAGATACATGAAGTTGAACACGTAGCCAAGGGCGAAGGTGCTCATAGTTAAGGTTACTGCCTCCTGCACTCCAAACGGTTCCATATAAGTCTATAGTAGCATTAATTTAGTGACATGAAAGCCAATACGTTCCAATTAATCACAGTCAAACTCTTACGACTTTTGGAGATAAAATGTAAGTGTAATAGGCATCTGATCTAGAAATGCAATTCCTGTATCTCCAGTAGGAGTAAAGCTGTACAGCTAGACAACTCTTTCGTTACAGCACCAGAAGTTTCTCTTTGTTAAAAATGTGCTTAGATGAGTGTAAATTCATTAGCTGTAATTGGTTTTCCTATCACACAATCAAAAATGTGGAAAAAATACTAATCCTATGCAAAAAACAGCCTGAAGTTAAAAAAAAAAAACAGGCTAAAAGTTGTCTCTGTTAATTTCACCTTTTGTGGCAGAGGCATTATTCAGTTTAATTACAATGAACATAGTATTTGTGCAGGATTATCCCCATTCACCGCATGTGTCAACAGCTATCATCGCTACTCATGTTAACACCTACAAACAGGATGGCTACTCTCAGTCTGTTGAGTACCCAGCTGAAGACATCTAGAACCCTGTTCCTATTGGTTTATTCAAATCTCTGAGTATTTCTTCACCTAAAAAATCAGAACCTCAAACGCAGTTCAGTTTACTCAGAAAAAAAAAAAAATGCCCTTTTACTGACCAGAGGAAAGAAGTTCTACTTGAGTGACTTGCTCAGTATCAGCCAGAAGTGCTGTAGCCATAGCAAAGATCTCTGAGAGCAGTTTGTGCAGCTACTTAGTGAACAGAGTCAAGGAACTGATCCTGGTTAAAACTAAGTAAGGGGAAAATATTGTAGGTAGTATTACTTTTAAGTTAGATAAGCTCTCCAGTTATGTTCACCACATGGCCACACCAACGCTTGCGCTGGTAGGAGGAAAGGAGCGTAGCACTATAAGAAGTTGAGAGAGAAGAGAAGGCTGCTTTATTTCAGCAGCGTAGCTGGCTTATGCCACTCCTTAGTAGAGAGTTTGTGAAACCACAGCCTGATTCCACAGCTTAGATTGGCTTTCTATTCTTGGCTTTAGTAGCCAGAGAAGCAACAGCAGGAAGAAGTCCTGCTCACTGCTAGGCTCAGTGACTTAGCTGGAGGTAAAGCACACAATCTACTTTAAGAGATGTATAAAATAATTCTGTTCCATTAAGCATCAAGTTTTGGACAACCAAGAGGACACCGATGAGAATAAGAGATTTAGAAAGCATGCTAATGAGGAGAATTTAAAGATCTGGACAGACACAAGATAACTGGGCACAAGATAACTGTCTTCAGTTCTATGCAAGGTATGTACGGAACAATGATACGTTGTTCTCCGTGTCCGCTGTCACAGGGATGAAGTGCAAACACCTTCATTGATGGCAAAGAGGATTACAGTTAAATGTTAGAACAGATCTTTATAGATGTAAACCAAGCTACCAGGCAAATGGTGTAACCTCCTTCACTGCATGTTTTAAGTGCAGTTTAAGTAAATATCCTGTATCTTGGGGATTAGAGGGGAGCACAAAAAAGGAATTTCTGAGGCTGTTACCAACCAATCCGTGCCTGTAGTTTGTATGATCTGTGGAGGCATAATGCTTTAGGCTCATGTTGCCAAGCTCAGCAAGCCTCTACTGAGTGTGTGTATATATATACATATACATACACTTATATATATACACACACATGTATACATACATACACAGATTTTCAGAAGCTAATCAGCCAAGTTTAAGAGGATTTCCTCCACGTCAACAAAAGATTCCGTGTTGTCAGAATCATGGACGTGCTAAAGCTTCTCAATAAATACTTAGGAAGAGGGATTTTGTTTGTTTTATGTATCAATTCTTCTTCCTAACTCTTTTTCTGGAATACGCTGAATTACTCTTCCTTAAACTCAATTCAGCCTGAGACAGAAGCTCACGATGGGAAACTTCATCCCAGATAATTAAACTCTGGCAGAGTTCTAACTGAAATTGGAGCTTTAAAAGCAAAATATTAGGCAATCTGAATACTATGCCTTATGGTCACCTTTGCCTTATAGATATATTTGCATATGCATGCACGGATTAAGCTTCATTCCAGTTCCAGGGACGTTAACGTTCTAACAACAGTCTTCGTCTTGAGTTTATAGAAATACATTTTGAAGTCTCAATCTTTTTTTAAAACAGAAACCAACAGTGAACTTTCCAAGAAAAACCTAAATGACTTAAGGTATGTCCACACTGTCATGAAATACTAGTTTAACTGAATACAGACTAGGAGTATACACACTAGCTGTGAACATTGCTTAGCAATTAATCAATAACTTGTCTGGCCAAAGTAACTTGCATGCTTGCACTGTTTTCATGGATGTTATGCTCCTCATTCACTTCAGCTGAGATTGTCAAAAGTGCCTACGTTTACTTCCAGGCATGCATCGAGGAAGTCATATTATGCACTGATTCATGAAATATGCATCAAGTATTGGTTAAACAGAATGGAAGAGAACATGAAAAAACTACATGGAGGTATGCCTACAATGTTTCATTTAGTCCTGAACAGTGCAAACGTACTGGACTGTAAAAGGATATGTCTAAGGGAAACAACAAAAGCACATCAACTCAGCCATTTAAACTTAGGCAGAATATTACATATTAAAATGTATTGCTGGGAAATTTTGCTGTGCACACACACACGGTACAAAATTAAGTGATCTTTTCTGTCTCTGCTTTGATTATCTGATCACTAATATGGTGCATAAGTATTTACATGAATATTAGGCTCTCTGTCACTGAGAAGCATACGTCTTAAATTATTTCTTTTCCTTGTTCTTCCTACTCCTCCTTATAACCATATTATTATTTCCTGTCATCAGTAGTGTCACGTAATTATTCTAAATAATCAAGAGCAAGCAACAGTGTTACAGCTTACATGTTTTTCTTCTATTCACCTATGACAATAGTTCCCTACTTTAGTGTATGCATTTTTCAATCTAAAAAGATACAGTTCATAGGAAAGAAGTGCCAAATAATTTTTGCTTTGTCTAAAATTTGCACATGTTTTACATTTAGCAATTAACCATGAAAAGCGTATTTAAATATTTAAATGAAGCCGGCATATATATCAAATATAGCTGCACAGCAGAAACAGTGTGGCACTATGCTTACTTTCTTTAAACATATTTTGTTTCTTTCAAAATTACCACTCCCCAAAGTGCAACAGAAGCACATTTTAAGTTCTGTATCATTTGAATTTGAGATGGAACATTGAAGAAAGCTACTTTAATTGAAGTTTGAAAGATATGGAATTGGGCCTTTAGGGAGCGTGGGGCACTTTTCTTGTCATTCTGGTTGATTGATTTGCATGATGTAGGTGGGGAATGCTGTTGATCTGGCTATCCATTTTAATTTTCTATGAGTCATGTCAGCTTTAAAGTGAAGTACAGGCTTGGCTTTAAAGAGAAGGACAAGCATGCAGAGCTTTAAAGTAGACACCACGCTGCCAACCACAGTAAGTAAAATACTTAGCAACGTTTACACTCTTTTGAAAAGTATGATATGTAACAGAATTCAGACTATCATACGCTGTAGTACGTTATCATTAATCTACTGTAGTGAAGGACTGCCTTCTCTTTTTGGGATTTCTGATTCACATGTGTATAAACAAACTGGAAGAAAAGTCTTTAAACTTAACACCATGTCACTTTCTTGGTTCCTTGAGAAATAAACTTAGCAGACAACCAATAAGCCTTAATGAGGAGACTTGATGGGTTCCCTAAAGGGGGGAAAAAAAAAAAAAGCATACTTTACAGCTATGATTTACATTTCACTGTGTGCCAAACCTAACCTGACTGCCATCAGATCAGTGTGTCCTGCCTTTGCTTGATTTATCAAATCATTCCATTCAGGAGGAGTTGAATCAGGCTCCTAATTTGTTGCTGCATGCACATCTATTGTAATCAGACTTTCTTTGAAGGAACAAAAGCAAAACAACTCCACACTTACTAATTTTCTGTGAACCATTACTGCCCTGAGTGCTTAGCCGGGTAACTGTTCTTGCTATATTGCTGGTAATGCTGTTGCAACCGTTGTGAAAACTAAAAGCACCTTCCAACAGATGGCATATAGACCAATTAACGACATTAGTGTTTCTGTGTTATTTGGCATCCTACATAAATGGAACAAATAGCCTCCTCTTTTGCCTGTGTTATCAGAGCTACCCTGAAAGCATAAAAAATACAGCCATGTTCTTTAATGCCCTCAAAAATGGGGGGGGGGGGGGAAATCAGCTCCTTTTTCCCACCCACTCTCCACCCCCTTACAAGGAAACCGTATCTTTCAGGAGATTAGTAACAGAGCAGATTTGTTCTGAAGGTCACAATTAATGCAAAAAATAAAAAAAAAAAACCACACTTTAGGTATACCTCTCTTAAGAGAGTGTTAATGAAATGTGCAAATGCCTCAGCATTATCATATGCAGTCCAGTAGCACGCAGGGTTATAATATACCTAGGGGGAGAAGACATAAAGAATTAGGTCTGGAGTCTGGGGATCAGAAAGCAGCAGCTTGACTAGTCTAATTGATTTCCAGACTGATGTTTTAAAAATCTGTACAGTGAAAATACTAATGAGGCCCTGTTTTTGAGGGGAAGAGAAAATGTTCTAAATTTAACCATAAACTTTCAATAACTACAAAGTAAAGCAGCTGGAGAGGTTTTCTTGTGCGTTTGTGATGTGCCTGTCCAACCCTATATGTTGTGATGTGCACAAAGAGTAGTAGGTGTCAAAGGACCTAAAGACTGAAGTGTTGTAGCATCAAACTTCCAGATGCTCAGCTCCAGAGTAAAATCCAGACTCCTGCATGCAGCTCCTGGGCTGCTTTTAGAGAGTAGGTAGGGAAAGTTTTCCATCTCACGTTCTGTTGGAGAACTGCCAACACCCTGCATAGGGAGTGCTTGGTTAACGTATTCAGCAGAGACACGCTAGAGTTCGTGGTGGGAAATGCTAAGTGCACAGACGCCTGTTAAGTCTCACGTCTCAGCCTCAGGTGCTCCAGAGAGGCACCTCTGTTCACTTGGGATATATTTCCTGGAAGTGTGCTCTTGGAACACAAATAGGATTTATGTATCTCGTTTCTGGATTCTGATTAGGTTTCAGGTATTACCTAAGCAGTGCTTTCACAGCCCTGCTAGTGCAAATATGGGTGTCTGCAGGAGTGTAAGTCTAGCTAGTTAGAGAGCTGTGAGTTATCAAAATCAGGTGCCTCTAAAGTCTCTGATTTGCTGCCATGTAAACACTAAGGGTAATAATTTGGCAGTTTTAAATTTAGTTCGAGTCGCACTCTAAGCATGCTAAAAACCCATGCAGTATCTGCCCTCACCTGCCAGTCACGCTTATCCTGACTCTCGTGAGAAAGGGTCTGAAACTCTGAAAGGGCTATCATCATTCCTTAGATTGCACACAGGTGGAGAGAAGCATCAAAGGAGAACAGTAAGCTTGTAGAGTCATGCACCTCAAAACTAGGAAGTGTCATTAAGATCATCCATAGAACTGTAACTCTACTCTCCTAGCATAGTTCTCAATTATAGGGTCACATTTAGTATTTCCTATATCTTTTCCTCAGAGGATGAAAACCATAGTATTCATGCAAGGGAAGACATGTCCTGAGCAAGCAAAGGACGGTGCTGTAGCAGCCTGGCCTTAGATCAGCTTATGTTGCCCAGTCTCCATATAGAGGAAATACTTGTAGAGAGCAGAAGTCTGCTGGGTAATGAGAGGCAGTAGAAGGGCAATGAGAGGAAGGGGAAAGAAAAGGGAAAGCAGCCTTTGATGTTTCTTATGTTAAATGGTTTGGAAAGGGGATGTTCTTGATGTGGCGATCTCTTTTGTTCATGCATGGTAGAGGCTTGTCTGTAGTCTGCTATTAAAATTTCCCTCTACCCCCCCCCCCTTTTTTTTTCTTCCTTATATGCAGTGAGCCAAGGGATGGAAGCATCCTGCTGCTGTTTTGGACTCGTGTCCATTATCTAGATCTTTGGATCTCTTTTGACTCAGCCACTTTCCAGAGTAAAGGGGAACAAGATCTATTATTCAGGTCCTAGCACTGTCCCTAATTATTCCATGCAGTGTGAGGCACGTTGCCAACAGAGTGGTCCAATGCCTAGGAAACTTTTTTGAATTGCTTTCCTGAGGGACAGAAGCCAAACCATTATGTACTACTTTCCTAGGAAAAGATCAAAGCCAGAGTGAGTAGATTAAACTTGTGATAAGAGTGGCATCTGATGGCTCTGAAACCCCTCAGGATGCTGGGGACGGACATACTGATTTTCCAGGTATCACATATAGATGTTTCCCCATTGTTAATAGAAAGTCTTTGAAGATTTTGAAATTCCACTAGGAATCAAATTCCACTAGGAACTGCAATTCTCAGTACTCAAATGCCTACGTTTCCTGTGTGGAGCGAGCTTGCCGATTTGAACAGTTTGGGTACTTTTGGCCAACTACCTCACATTTTGTTTCTATAAATAAACATGTATATAGAGCCATTATGTGTTCTTCCTTTCCTGCCTTCCACTCCATATGGGACTTTCATAATTCTGGAATTACAAATATGACATAATTACCAGCACTTCCTTTGGTAACATTATTATCTATGTAAAGCCTGATAGCTGTCAAAAACTTTTCAAAGCAGAGCTGATCTCATTGCTGATGCTTGTACATAGAGATGTTTTGGCATGATCAGATTCTGTATGAACTGATCTGTTTGTTATTGAAACATATCTTAAGTTTTCGTATCTATGCAAAAGGAGAAAAAAAATGGAAAAAGAAGATAACTTTTTTCCTGGATAGAAATGGCAAAGCAAAAGGATTTAAAAAAAAATCTTCAAATTATTGAAAGACTATTTTAAGTATGGAAAGAAACAAATTAATACAAGTTGGCTATTGGGCCTTTATGGAAGTAAAAATTCAGTTGTTTCACTACAACAGAACTATACAATTCCTGACTGTTCTCATCCACACCTTTCTTTATGAGTCAATAGCTCCAAACAGCTAATGCTAAACACTGCTGTAACCTGGTATGGCTTTATCTGGAAATTTTAGATTAGGCTCTGTCCAAAAACTGTCAAAGAACAGACCACAAAAAAGGAGGGGAGGGGAGAATTACTTGCAATGGCTTAGAGACTGCTATTTTATTAAGAGAATTAGTGAAACAAAACACTCATTATAAACAGGAACTATAATGGGAACATGAATGAAATATATAAAGTTATATGACCCATTAACGGCTCTAACAAGCCGTAAGATGAATGAGTCACCCAGTTTTAAATATAGTTCTTTGCTGCAATAGTTTTATCATCAGACAAGGCTCCACTTGAATTAAAGGGCAACAAGAGCTATGTGATGGGATCCTACAGTCATGCCTCAGTGATTTGTCCAGTGGCAAGTAAGGCAGAGGCTATGCAAGTAGTTTCTCTTCTAGCTGCCGTAACAGAGAGATGTTTGCAAAGGGATGACTCACTGATCAGAGAGCTTTCAGTTTAACTGCAATACAGTGGTTTAGATAGAGGCATTCATTATTTTCTATAGCCCATGACCTTTCCAGCTTCATAAATAGTAGCATTTATTTTTCTACACAATATTTATTTAACATCATTATTGATTTCACTGCATTTCATCAGTTGTTCCAGTCGGGAAGTTAAGCTCACTTGCTAATATGGGATCAACAGTCTTCTAAGGGCAAATAACACGGCAAAGATGTGTTACAATTTTAACAATTAGGAACAGAAGTGGCCTTTGATACAATGATTTTAAAGTCATTTTTACTACACAACACAATGTTTTTAAAGAATTTCGATATGTCTTATAGACACATGTCTGGCAAAGCAAAGTCATGAGAAGGATAAAACAAACAAAATGACCTCTACTATCCTGGCCACCAAAACAGCACAGGCAAAGTGAAGAATTTTACAAGGTCCTTTGGGAACATAAATCCAGAGAAGATATTGCAAATATTCTTACTCCCATTGGCAGTGCCCTTTCTGAAGGTCATTTCTGATTTCAGCCACAAATTGCCTGAAGCAAGGAATTCAGATAGCCTGCTAAAACATCTGTGTTTGCTGGGGACAATGTATTGTCTCAAGCAGCTTTTGAGAGCGTACATACAAAAATGGGTGCCACTTTGAGAGATTTTCTTTGCACAAGACGTGAAACGAAACTTTGAGGTACTCATGAGAAACGGAAACCTATTTCACCTTCTTCCCAATCCCCCTCTCCTACCACCCCATATGCAATGCTTCTAAAGAAATAAGAGGAACAAACTTCATAGCCACTGAGCTGCAAAAGTCCGCAGGGACAAATTTAAACAATGATTTATTTCTCAAAATAAATAAAACTGAGAACAACCTTCTTTTCCTGGAAAATTTTGGCAGAATTTACTGATAGTTATTAAATACCAGATGCTTTTTGTGGTTTCCTATTAGGAACCCAGCCCACTGAGCCTTTCTTATGTCTATAGTTCAAGTAAATTGGCTTAGGCTACTGAGTAAACAGGGGAGGAAGGTTCAGGCCGTGGCTCTCAGTATGACTGACTGCTGCACACCTCTGCCTGAGCTCCCACCCAGGCAATAGGCTCAGACTTTAAGCTGCCGTTCAATCCCTAATTTAACACCAGCTGTTTGTAAGCTCTCTGGAAGCTTATTAAATACAACACCATTTGCATTGCTTATAATGGCACCAAAGGAGCAATTAAGAGAGAATATTTGAATTGTGCTTGAATTGAACTTGTTACTATTCAGATCATATTTTAAACATATATGTAAAAATAAGATGTCCACAGATGAAAGTAGTCAATAAATATTACAGTATTATGAGCAAGAGTGTGCGGGTCTGGCTAATTTATTCCTGTCAATATTAAGGCAATTGTTACAACCACAGAGCTTGTTTGAGTTAGCCTGTTCAATAAATTCATCCCTGGCAACACTGTTGACTTCCAGCATTAGGATTACAGGCTGTACATACATAACAATCTTTTCTCCCATCTCTTATGCAATTTTGGATATGCAGCTCAAAGTAATGGAGGAGATATAATAGGCATGAAGCAAATGATGAAGAGCTCGCCAGCTCCCTGTGCTTATCTATATGACTGGTTCTAACAAGGACTAGGCATTTCCTGCAAGTCACATGTTTCTGGGAGTCTTTGGAGACTTGTGGCAGACAGTTCTATGCATCCTTTCGTTTCCAAGTTGTGCGTGCCTTTTATGGATTTTATTGGTCTGTCCAGAGATTCCTTATAGTTAAATTTCTTGCTGTCTGGTCCACACATTAGGGTAATTGCCACAATGGAAGACGTACTTGTTACACATTAGACATTGTTATTATTAGCCATATACTCATCAAAAACATGAAAGCCTAGTATTTTTAAAAACGGACATTTTCAAATGATGTGCTTTCAGACTGTTCATAGTTTGCTATAGACTTTACTAAAATTTATATTGGGTGTTAGAATAGGAGTATTCAGCATGTGGACTGTTTTGTGGCCAATTAACTATAGAATGCTACAGTCATTATCGTTACAAGATCAAAAATGGTAGAAGACCTGGGTTGATACCCTCAATAGCAAACACAGACACTACAGAACTATCACATAATATCACATCCAAAACCACTTAAATGTTCATAACTATTTATTTACTTTTTATACTTAAGGCCTAGGAAAAAGATCTGAGGCAAAATACTTTAATTTTTTGATAGGCTTATTATAAGGAGCTTGGTAATGTTTTTTAAAGAGTTATTTGTAAGAATTGGCATTCATAATTTCTTTAAACATTGGTGCAAAGCATCTAATGCTATTTTCATATAAAACTAGATCCTTTAGAAATAATTTTTGTGTATTTTGTGTGCCAAATAGAACTCGCTTCAATGCCGTACTTCACAGCTGAAAATAATACTCTGCCAAGGATGTAAAGCACAGTATGACACAAAGATTGATTTTCATTAAATCTTGCAGCCGGGCAGACTTTGTATACGAGGGATCAATAACCATCTTAGTCACTTTTAAATTTTGTTCTTGTTTGTTTCTATTCTAATAGAGGAAGGGAATAAGAAGCCCCGTGGTGACAGAACTAATATCTTTGCATTGGAATGCATATTAAAAATGCACATTATGTACTTAGGAACTCTAAACTGCACATGCTCATGTACTTCATTCTGTGCCCATAAACAGTCCTGTTGAAGCTAAAGAGGGCTATTCATATGCATAAAGTTAAACCATATTCCTAAGTACTGGTAAACTGAAGGCCTAGTTTAACAAATGCATTAATGAGCCATCATCTTTTTTTTTTTTTCCTTTATGCTTATATTTCCACTGAAAAGTACATTCAGCAGGCAACACTGCACTGTAACTCACATACATCACTGGACAAGAAATGAAATGCAGGAAGTAAAAATCGTTGTCAACCCAATTATGTAAGGAGCTTACTGTAGGACATTTTCCTTCAACATTTTAAAGCCATTCCTTCAGATTGGATTTCAGGAGAAGGTAGAAGAGTATAAGCTTAGCAAATGGTATCTGAGCTCTGAGCACTGGAAAACGTGGGCTATCAGTCACTTCTGATGACAATTTAAAAAGGATTAATATGATGAAACAACTTGAGCGTCAGCTCAAACAACTTAGTCAAGCTGAATGATAATAAAGCCTTCTATGATGCTGACTGTCTGGGAAACAAGGGCTTAGTATTTTGTGACAGTACAAACTCCTTTTAAAAAGAGCCGGCAGAATGAGTTGCTGATTTCTGGGTAATGCCAAAAAATGTTCTTTACACAGAAGGCTGAGGAGTTGAGATTTAATAGCCTGCTTCAAAATGCAGGTGGAAGGCTCTATGTGCCCATTATATTTCCGGCTTACTTTATCGTTTACACAAGTACATCACTACATAAGAAAAACAGCTTGAAAGGAAAAAGGTGATTTGACCTGTAGGTGAATGCGATTCCAGCCTTAGTTCCAGGATTTTTCTGCTGAAAGGAATTGACCTTGTAGTTTATGTAGGATGGGGTAGCCAACCAAATAAAACTTTCCCTCGTGAAACTGCATTATATTTGTTTGAAGTATATGGAAGCGGGGAAAACAATTCTAATATGATCACACATTTAACTGAGAATAAGAAAATAGATGATATTTAAAGAATGCTGTTTCAGTGGCTGGGAGCGAGGTTCAGAAACAAATCCCTTAAACTGCTATAATTAGCTATCTCGGAGGAGAGATATATTTTGTCTGACTCTGCCCCAGTTTGAAGACCTCTCAGTAATGGCAAGAAATTAAAGTAAAACTATATGAAAGTCATTTGTCCTATTTCTAGTGTCTATTAAAGTGTTCCATATTGAAAGTCTAATCTAAGGAACGGTGCTTTAAAGGACTAGTCACTCACTCTCAAGCCTCAGGCAATCTTCTCATCAGCCCTTGCCTGTCTCCTTAGAGAGATTGTTGTGGTGGTTTTGTTTTACTTTTCCAATGTAAATGTAATGCTGTTTTCTTAATAGGAGCTGGAAATGTTGAAAATTCAAGGTACAGTTTCCGGTGCCGAGTGGCAGAATTGTATTTGGTCACAATCTACAAGCGTCTATGTCACTTTATTATGTTAATGCATTAGGTGGCAGCTTAGGTGTGGTCTTCCTGCTTAGTTTATAGTTAGTCAAATGGCTAAGGAAGCAGCCTAGAAATTAATCTGATCAAATGACAACCAATCCCTTCAGAAAACCTGCTTCCTATCTTCTCAGTACTCTGGAAAACAGATGGAAAATACTGCAAGGAATGAAAATTATCAGAAATCTGTGGTAATTAAAAAAAAGAAAGGATTAGGAATCATGCTGGAAACTATAGTATAACATCTGAGATGACACCAAAACCACATCAATGTTTAAGGAAAAAAAAAAAAAAAAACTTAATTAAATGAAATAAATCTCAAGTTGCCCTAAATGTTGTTGAAGAAGTTGGAGCCAGGAGAGCTACTAGCCATTTGCAGCCAAAAATCCTGTGGATTTCTGCCAACCTTGTCTTTCTAGGTTTGTGTCAGTCCGTATTTTCCCTGTCTTTCTGTTGGCTAGTTGCCTTTTTAGTACTTTAACTAGAAGGTAAGATATATGGATTTTATAAAATCACTGCCAAAGCTATACTTTGGCCAGCAGACCATACTGATGAGCAGATAACATTGCTTCCCTGGAGACAAAATTATTTTTCAGGATGTAATGATGGATTTTTATTTTAATTGACAACTAGTACTTATATGCTGAAAACTAATGATCTGTATACTTGAGACACAGGAGTGTGGAGGAGACAGAGGGGCTCCTAGTCACTACTCACCAGTGACTTCCAGTCAAGTAGATACACTGTGCGAGTTAGCTGCAAAGACTGTGGATTTATATTGTATTCTGAAGGGTACAATTGAAGAAGATGAGATTTGTAGTAAGAAATAGTATGTTAAGAGATAAAGTGACAGTGACCAAACCATACTGCGCTTAGTCTTAGACTCTTGTGAATATAACATAGACAAGCAAGGTCTATAGTATCCTTCCAAACAGAATAGACATTGCTTCCATTTATGACTGCAGTACAAGGATTTTAACCCTATTTACAAGTAATTTACCACTGCTTGGTGATTAAGAACAGCATCTAGCTCCCACTCAGCCCAGCTCTCTTTGCAGCAGTAACAGAAACGAAGAGCGGCGCAATCTTGTTTTGATCGCAAAAGGAAGTATCTACTGAATAAAGTCAACAACTTGAACTGAAGAGAGGGTGTGAACAACAGTAGATATTTCTGAGTAACTTGGTGTGTGAACATACTTATTGGGGGGGGGGAAAAAAAAAAAAAAAAAAGAGTGCTTTATTGCAGTTAGCTAACTCATGGATGAGTCAGTAACAACTCTGTCTGTTGACAAGCCTGAAGGAAATGTTATTCTTTTAAAGGCAGTTTTAATGTGAAATGCGTAAAAGTAGGCACATTAACCACAAAATACTTTGAATACCCACAGTGGAAAAAAAAATCTTGACCAATCAAGAGAGCTGAGCTGGGTCAACCCACAAGAGCCGAGCCTATTAAAATGGTGAGAAGTTACCAAAAGCACGTAAGAAAGTCAGGTACAAAATGGTCATTCTCCAAAAGAGCCGTAGGAGAAAACAAAGTCTCTTGGAGCCCTAGCACTTCTGAGAGTCCGTAAGGTCTCAGAAATGCTGCTGCAGTTTTTATTCCCTCTTCTGTTAGAAGGGAATGAGAGCATGGAATAAAACTAAAATAAAATTTTAAGCTGAAAAAAAACCCTAAATTTACTTGTATCCTGGCTTTTATAGGGTGGTGAACTTACTTTCTGTTTTACAATTATAAATTTTAACGCTATTTTTTCCTCCCTTTTCCGTTTTAGTGAAAACTCGCTTATGTGTTTTTCCAGGTCCTTTGCCGCCCTCTGCTGCCTAAGCAGCCCGTGTGCTGCTGTTTAGTTAAGGCCCCCCCAGCAGAGGAGCGTGCAAGAGGGAAAGGAAGACAAGAAAGGGAGACCGCTGCTACAGAAAATGCCAATACTGACCTCCTTCCTCTGTTCGTACTGGCTGGTATTTACGAAAACTTGCACCCTCTGAGAAACGCAGCGCTTCGTTCCCTTTAGCTCCGCTTACGCCCTTTAAATGGAAACAGAAGCGGGCGCCCATGTAGTCTTTCAGATCCCTCTTTTCTGAAGAAAATAGATTCCGTAAAGGTCAAAATTTATAGCCCTTAAGCTTTCCATTTCCTGCAGAAATGCCCCAGCCTTGAAGGGCCTAATCACACCAGAAGCTCGAAACGGGATGTGCGGGACTCGGAGCCTAGTCGCATTCCTTCCACGGCTAATGCTTTTGGAGCATATCCACGCTGCTGCCTGCGAGCCTTGGGCATGGGCCAGGAACCCGCTCACATCCGGCTACAGCATGGTAGCAGTCGTTTACAACTTCTGGAAACAAATATTTTTTGATTTGAGGTCTTTTTGTTTTGAGGTTGGGGTATTTTGTTTTTTTTTTTTTTTAGTTTTATGTCATGTAACATGAGCTGTAAAGAAAATAATGAAACTCCCAGCTGTATTAACCGTGTTTGCTGTTGCTTGTGCCCATGTGGTTGATGGAAAGGTCACACCGAAACCGAGTGCGCTAAGAGCTGCAACAGTTAAAAATGAAATACAAATCCCATATCTCAGGATCTCATTCTACAGCTTGGGTTTTCCTCTTCCAAAATTCCCCTTCAAAAGCATATTGCAACGGTTCTCCTGAACAGTTCCTTCTTTAGTGGTTATCTTCAAGAGCTTTTGTCTTTTTGCATGGAAATTAGCTTACCATTTCCCAAGGATACTCCCAAACACTCCAGCTTTTTGTTACTTATCTTTATTATCCTGATGCACTTTTACAAGTGTGCTTGAGCTTTGAGATGTAAATCAAATTAGATTCCCTGCGCAGAAAAAACTAATCTAAATTAAGAGGAGGACAGAGAGGGAGAACAAGCTTGTATCGTGCACTAGTATGTATCGCGTACTAAGCCGCTGAAGGCAGCCAGCTGCTCAGCATCAAGCAGAGCTCAACAGCTACTACTGAAGAGGGAAGAGGGGTTAAGAGCAGGGAGAGGAATTAATAGCACAGAGAGCAATAGCAGATGGTTGTGCTCACCCCATCACACAGCATGTCACTGTTTGTGTCGGGATACCCTACTCTCTTGCATTGCCTCTAATTACAGATACACCCCTAACTGCAAACATCAGCTTATCGCAGTGAGGATGCCCTGCGTTTCACCTCCCTTTGGACACGAGCAATGCTACTGTGGCTGCTGTTACAGGCAACCCCTTCGTGCAGGTGCAGTTTGCTGGAATTCTCCCGAATGCTGAAAGCTCTTCATTTAGGTTTTCAAGCCACTGTGATAAACTGATCTAAATTATTCAGCGCCGCAGCCCGGATACCAGTTCTGGGTCGCCTCGCATGACGGAGACTCTCTCTGTTATCACGAACGTGACAATGATAGCTCTGTATTTGCACACATACAGGCCATAATTGGAGGTTACACCCAGTATAGCCCGGTCTCTGTCTCCCTGCTGTTCACACGCACGCAGGGTCCAAGGAAGACCCGCTCACCAGTCACATACAGCATCACCCCTGTTTTGACACAGTCTAGCTTCTGTCACAAACATGGCAATACCCAGGCTAAAGCTGTTGTCCCAGCTGCCTTGCGGGGTGGGCCAGAGGGTTTGCCTCCCCTGCAGCTCCGGTGAGTGCTGCTGTTACTCTCCCGCAGCGGCAAACTTCCTCTTTCTCCTGTCCTTTCCGACTAGGTGAATAAATGCTGGCCCCAAGGAGGGACAGCTTTCAGAGGAGAAACAAAGACCCACATCAGACTAGACCCTGTAGAGCAGTGGCTCAAACAAAGCCTTAAAACACCTAGAGATCTGGAGTCAAATCCTAGATCCAAATATGGCAGACTGGAGGTTTAAAAAAAAAAAATATATATATATATATATATATATATATATATCCCCAAAGTCCAACAACCCTCAATCTCCTGCTCAGAGTGAGAGCAGAAGCTCTTAAGACCTGTGAGTTAAAACTGCTTATGCCTTGATGTTTAGTAATCTCCAACTTTGATGAAAATATCTTTCAACTGTAAATCTCAAACAATCAGTTTTTTGAAATAGGAGGTTTCAAATACTCTTTGTCCTCTGACTTCCACACCTGCCTATCTTTAAGCTCGTGGGGTAACTTTGTCCTAGAGTCAGTGAAAAAAAATGAAAGTATAACGAAAGACATAAGTATTTCTGAAAATTTTAAGACGCTGACTTGTAATGATTATTGAAATGACTGTTTGATTTTATCAGTGATTTCAGTGAAGCTAGGCTTTTGTTTCTTACTTGAGCATCTAAATAAAGAAAATACGGGCAACTGGGACCACGTATGGGTGCTTTTTATAGCCCCCCCCCCACCCCGTCAATGACACTTTTGTTTTCTTTCAGCATGAGTCTTTCAAGTTCCCCTGAGCCTGAAGAGCCTCTCACATTTCTTCTTCTTAATCCCTCTCCTACACACTGATTTTCATCCATCCCCAAATACCAGGACATACAAAGTCTGTTTACATGGGATGAGATTAATTTCCAAGACATGAGCAGTTTAAAGGCTGCCACCCTGCTGACTTCTGGATTTTAGACCCAAGTTTAATTTTAAGCTCTTCCAGTTGTGGATGCTGAGATAATAGTCATTACACACTCCTATTTTCGGCCACAAATAGCTTCAAGATTAACATTTGTTTGGTGCTGAATCTTGTGTTCGTTTCCAGCATAGGAATAAGATTTTCCTCACATGCACTTAGCTGTTTTGGACCTTAATTAGAAAAAGGAAAGCCAGAACAGATACTCATCTCTGAGAATTCAGTTAGGGTTTGCTTGCACTTCATTAACTAATACCAAATGCAGGAAGGAAGTAAACATTCTATTCTTCAAGAAAATTAATGAATGAAAGTGCATTATAGCATGGAAAAAATAACATAGGAAAAGCCACCACAGGCAGAAAGAGCATTATTCCAGGTCTGACGCTGGAGAAGGAGAGGGAATGCAAAGTATAATTAAGTTTGGTGTTGTATTAAATTAACATTCTGAAAAGTGTCTGTTTCTGTAGAAAGAAATTCTGGGTCTGGGCTTACCCTCATTTTTCCAGAAATACCGTGCACTGCCTGCGGTAGCAGTGATTCGAACTCTCCTTGCAGAAGGTCTAGGTGGTACGCCGGTAAAACGCTGGCGAGCCTGACCACGCTACCTTTACTAGAGCTGCTGCTGTAGACAGCGCAGCAGCGGTAAGAGATCACTGGATAACATGTGCAGACACAGCCAGCTGCAGCTCCCCAGAGCTGTGAATGTGTTATCCAAGGTGCAGTCTAGCAAATCACATTGCAGGTAACCTAGTGCGATGAGCAGCTGCCAGCATTTGAGCAGCAAGGCTCTCAGCAGATAAACCCAACCACCCTCCCTTGCCCCAGTAATCCCCATTGACCAGGAACTGACTGAGACCCTTGTTGGCAGCAGCTGTGTTGAGCTACAGCGTTATGCACCACTGTAACAGCTGTGCCTCCTTGGTGATCCGTGCCTCCCCCAACCCCGGGCTTGGGACCGGCGACTCTGCTGTAACCTGCTCAGCACACGTGTGCAGCAGCAGCACGCCTGAGTATCTCATCATCTGCACACAGCTGTGTATGAAGCTGAAAGGCTAATAGCAACACTGTCCAAAATAGAACTGAAGTCAGTATCAAATGTATAATGCCTCCTGGGATGAATAAATCGTGTGAGTCACAGGGAGCTGCAATAGCAGAGGGTGTTGAAGTTTAGACAGAAACAAGGGTATAAACGTCATGGCCTTTTAGGGGCTGCATGCTTGAAGGAAGATGTCATCACAACATGCTGTCCTTTACCCCTGCTTTTGCCCTCTACTTTCCTGAAGCTCAGCGGGCACATGCTCAGCTGAAAGGGAAGCCCATGAGAGAGCATCTTGTACAAACTTGTAAGGCTATAATGCTGTCTGCTTTTGTATTGGCGATCAAAGGACAGGGTCTCCTATCTCCTCACCACAATATATGGCCTCCTAAGAGCAGGGCATAACTTAGTTTCAAGGGCTTTACATTTTCACCAGGTTATTATGGTGCTGAATATCTTCAGCTTTCCATCAGAGCAATGCAGAGAGTGCCCACCACCCTGCAATAACATACTGCAGAAGCCCAAGCCCTCTGCCACAAAAGCTCCACACTTTTTTGGAGCAAGATTACGCTCATAATTTTACTTTTCACACACAACCTTTGCTAACCTGCTGATATTTGTAACAGTATAAAAGCACTGGTAAAAAATATTCACTGCGATCGCTCAACTGTAGTACAACATCGCATTAAGAAAAATAAATGAAAACACGCTCCTGGAGACGATTAGTATCTGTAAGTATCTGAGATACCTTCCTGTGACAGGGTGGTCACTGAAGAAATACTTAGCTCTCTGGCAGATCAGTGGCTTGCCCGCTGGAAATAGTCAGGCTCAGTAAGGTACAGTGTTGCTGAATGCTGTACCTGCTCCTACAGGTTTGCAGAAATCTTTAATGGTAACTGGGAGCTACTGCTTAGCTTGGACTTGCCTAATTCTGTGGTTTAGGGGCACATTCTCTTTAGAGTCAGGTGGCTTTCCTCGTGATTTACATTCATTGCTAATGAGTAAGCAATATGTGAATTCAAGGAGTGGGTTCAAAGGATGGTTACAATTTAAGTATCATACAGAGACTATTTCACCCTGGAGCTTTTTCATCCCTAAGACAACTGGAAAATGCAAAGTGATGGGGCAAGCACTAGAAGATCAGGGCTTAGCCCTGCACCAGATCTTGTCTTTCTAGAAATGAAAGGACATTCCTGAAAGTATAAACCTTTGTAGGGCTAGGTGGTAAGGAAGTTTATAGTTTCCTCCTCCTAACTGTACCAGCTTAAGCCAGGTGCTGAAGGGGACACATGGGATAGGACGCATGAAGGACACGCTGGAGAAGTCCAGCACTAAACCCTCCAGCTTTTCTCCAGGAAAGTAGGGAAGGGAGGTCCTTCCCTACCTCACCTTTTACCTTGTCTGTACGACTTTGTCCCCAGGATGAACTGCCGTGAAATAGTAGAGTAGCCTTAAGAGAATGCCTACTTTTTCTAATAACAAAAAATGTATTTATTTACACCATGCATCCAACAGCGACAACCACATCCATTGCCAGTCTTTCCAAAGGTAAAACCAGAGTGCGGATTAGAAGCACAGCTAACATAATCCAGGAAAGCTTTATTGAAGCCCACGCTAATTTACGTTGCGTGCAATATGTTGAAAGACAACCTCAGAATGGCAAAGCCGCTAGGGAAGGAAGGGCAAAAAGAAGTTAGTAATCTTCACTCTGAGTTTTATTGACTTTTGCAGGCTTCGGCCTCAGATTAACATTGGGTAATAAAGTTCTTTGCCGTGAACAGTAGGTTGATTACTGTAAGGGTTACACTTGCCTTTAATGAAGACAATCTTACTGCTCCTGCTCAAGGATATTCTAATAAATGAAGTCCAGCATCCTAATGAGTTTCATCAATATTAGAGAATTATGAAAAAATAAAAAAATCCCAAAATAATTTTTAATTATGCAGGGATTGTTCCAAAAGTGAATCCATCTCAGACAGGAGAGTGGCTTTAAATACCTGGTGGTTTAAGAACTATCTCCAAAGGGACGATGAGAAAATTTATCTTTCAAAGGTGCAATCCTCACAGCACCAATTAATTAATGAGGCAGAAAATTAGCATAACTTCAGCACAAAAATAGATACGCAGCAGTTCATATATGAGCTTTAGAACACAAGCATCTAAAATAGATTCTGGATCGAAGTCCAATTTTTCCTACTTGGTTTTACCACTAAAGCAGAACTCAGGCTATAAGCCCTTCCTCGAAAATGAGCTTTCCGATCCACAAAACTAAGAACGTGAAATGAAGAAGACCTTAGACAAAAAGACCTTGATTGTTGTGATGTGTTGAAGCCTCACTGAAATCACTGGAACTCTGCTGATAAATCCCAGCAGAGCACCTGACTCGCGGGTTTTTCTGGGCAAGAGTGGCCTGCAGTTCCCTAGCGAGCTCTTCTACGGCTATTTTAAACTCTAAGCGGCTCTTTCTGATTCTAAAACGAGCCCTGTCTGGATCCATCAGGCATTATTCTTGTGAGCCTGTCAGTCCCTCATATCCTTTTCTATGCTTCTGATTTTAATTACGACCTCTGCCTTTAATAAAAAGTCCTGTTATCTCAGCTAGCTTAAATAACTCAGTTAGTTACGCACAGTAGTCATTCCATCTTTGTGCAGCCATACAAAACTATAAGAACCGTGGTAGTTATCGGTGTTATTTCAGCAACAAGACAGCTGAAGCCTTCAGAGGGGATTAAGTGCATCCGAGCTCATGTCCATAGGGCATAATCCAAGCTGGAAAATCCAACCGAACTTCCACTTGAGGGGGAGGAAGCCTACTTGATTTGATTAGAAAAAGTGGCTAAGGTGCTCAGCCCTGCTTGCCTTCAGCGAAGGCAAGAAATGGAGATGACACATTTTCAAACCATCTGAAAAGGAGCAGTCTCCAAATTTACCTTCCGGTGCATTTGCGGCAGGGGATGTGGGTTTTGTTATGAGCCTTCTCCCAACAATAGAAAATGATTCGATGTCAACTTCTGTTTTCAAATGGCACAGACGGAGCTGGGCGTAGGAGGAAGGAGCCAGCCAAGAGGAAATTTGAGGCTTTCTTGTTTCCCACTGTAAGCAGGTATGCATTGACTGTACTGCTTCCAAAGGCGTATGCTGCAAGTCAGCATTAACAAGAGCTCGCAAAAATGTGGCTAAACCTGTTTAATATACAAGATATAGTCATAGCACACTGTAGAGCAGCACCCATTCTAGTGCAACCTCCAGATGTTTAAGTAAAAAAAACCGCACTGCCTCCTCCAAATCGACCACATTTACACCCTATTTGTTCCTAAAAATCCTCAGTCCCTAGCCTTGAGTGATGAACATGCCTGAGAAAGGCCCTGAAAGTCAGTCTGATTGGGGATTTTGCAACAGACCAGTTTTCTACTGGAAAATTCCTTCTCTGAGAACTGAAACGCTTCTCCAAAGTGTATCTGTTAAAAAGAAAAAAAAAAAAAAGTGAAAACCAAAACTGATAGATATCAAGATATCCTGACAGTGTACCTGCTGGGCTGCGGTGACCCCACAGCTTCCAGTGCTCATAATCTTAGGGATGTGTTTTGGAGAATTTTCCAAAGTGGCCTTGCCCGCAGGCTCTATTGGAATAAGAAACACCAGGGTTCGTGCCATGGGAACAGGAGTCTGGTCACCCTGGGAGCCTCTGCGCTTTGCAGCCTGCAGGCCTCAGCTCCCAGCTGACTCAGCCAGGGCCTCCCAGACTTTTATCACCCTACCTGGCCCTCCTGTCACTGAATCTTAAAAGCCGCGTGGCAGCCATGAAAAGGGGGCTTCCAAGCTCAATTTATGAATCCAACACTTTGATCGTTTCCAAAACAATTTTTTTTTTTTTGGCCTGTGTGACCCATTTGGGAAAGTCTTTTGTTTCTTCCAGGGTGCACTGTTTGCTCTCTTTCAGTACCTTTGGATTTCCCATAAACATGGAAATCCTCATTTTTAAACATCTTCAACTAGAGCTCAAAAGTGAAAAGAAAAAAACATCCCCCAAAACCCCAGCAGTACCCACTACCAGGGAAAGCTGTAGAGCTTTTCCTTCCTAACAGCAGAATTGCATTATTAGTTCGAAAGAGCAACACCCAGAACGATTTTGCTTTTAAAACATGGCTGAACAGAAGCTGCTGAGGTGTTTGCCATTATAATCAGAAAAAAAAAGACTTAATTCCTCTATTTAGATAAGCTAAAGATTCTATACTTCCCCGCATTTCATCTAAGTGCTTTCTTTGAATCTTGGCCAGCAGATAAGAAACTAGTCAAGAGGTTTGAGATTATGGGAAAAGAAAAAAGCATCTGCTAGACCTGCCTTTGTTCAAATGTTGTGAACTTGCAGGAGCTATTGTTGCTTTATGACAGCAGTTGAAAATACATAATTGTAAACTGACATACTTGCTGCACGCCTTGCTAGCAAAAGTTTTATTCCTTGATGTACTTTTTACTAGCGATTAGAACAAAAAAGAAAAAAACTAAGTTCTTTTTCCCACAGAGAGCTGCAGGGTTTTGGAGATTTGTTTTATTATTGTTATTTTTATTTTGCTTAAGAACAGAAGGCCACAATGTTCTGAATTCCTACAAAAGTACGTTCCAAATCCCTTTTGTTTTGGATTCACTGAAATGTTTCCCTTCAACAAACTCAATTTTTGACATTTTATTTTGACTCACTAAAAATTTATTTTAGAATATTGTGGAGGAGGAGAAAGTTATCTGTGATACATTTTGGACTAGTATCCTCAGGAAATAAGGATTACATTAGCATACTCTGAGTGTGCTTCACCGCTTGCCTGTCCTCCTCCACTCTTTGCACACCCTCAATAGGTTTTGAATCCAGTTTGATTAAATCTGTCAGAAAGTTCTGAAATTCCGACAATCTCATGAAACGAGGCTAGTGAGCAGAGACAAAAAAGAAACACCATTAACACACTATTAAGGGTAGGATAACTAACACCTGTCTTATTAAACATGGGAGAATCTGCACCAGGTTAGAGCCATTAGAAACCCAGCATTACGGTCCCACCACTTACAGAACTGCTTGTTATAAATATTGGAGAATTCAGACTGTCTGCACAGCGGGTTCCTGGCTGAATGTGTAGAGTTAATCCAAAAGAATTAAAGAAAGAAGAAGAAATAGCAAAATAGAGACAAGGATAAGTCTCTGAAGAAACAATAGGGAAGCCAAATATTCAGAAATTGCCTCCAGCAGAGAATGGTCTAAAAGGATGTTGTCTTCCCACACTTCAACCCAGGAAAAGAAAAAAAAAAAAAGACCATCTCAAATCACTGCTATATCTTGGATCTAGAAACATAAGGCAGCAGAATGACCTGTGAATATCACTGCGAAGGTCCAAGGACAGAGAGAACAGAGAGAGAGGCCCTGGAAGAGGAAGAGCCTCCCCAGCACACGGCAGGTTGCTCCCAGCCACTGATGGAGATCCTCCAGGTTGACAGGAGCATACACATGTTTTCAAGGAAATATTCAGAGATAGGAGAGGGGATCTGTTTTATCCTTTGCTGTAAAATATTGTGAATAGGGATAGAAGAATCAATAATGCTTTGAAGAAATTTTTCACAAGTTATTAGTAAATTAGGAGTATCATCTTCCCCTGGAGAGGGCTTAAGAGCGCCAAATTCACTTGGGCTTTTCTGTACCTCGGACAGCTAGGGTACTGCAATACCAGATCCTGACTAGGAATGGTTGTGCTGTGTGGTCATACAACCTGAGGCAGAGGAAGATGAAGGATCACATTCAAAATGATTAAAAGGAGGGATTAAAAAGCACAAGTTGCACTGCAAGGCTGAGTGAAACACAGTGCTAAGCCAAAAGCCATTTTAGAAGAAAAAAAACTAAAACATCGCTTCTCAAAATGATCTAGAGAAGAAATCAGTACTTTTTGGGGTAGACTTTTGCCCTGCCCCTTCTCCTTTTTTGTCATTATAATCATAACTCCTCTCCCACCTCCATTTTCTCTACACAACAAAATTCTCTGCTGGTAAGTGGTTCCCGCTGAGGTATTTTGCCTGGCTTTACTACACAGTGTGATACACTCTGGAGGCAGCAAAGAGCTAAGTGGCAGCACAGTTGCCTGTGCGAGGTGACATAACCACGGTAGAGTGCACTAAGGAATGTGTAGGAGCAGCCCCGTGATGCTATTCCCCCATGGTAAGCAAAAGCAGGATGAGCTAGTCTGCAATTACCAAGTGGATTAAGTCACTTCTTTACACATAAACAAAGGTCTGCAATGAGATTATATCACATCAGAAACAAAGCAAAGTTTAAAGATATTTGCTGAAATTTGACTTAATGACTCTTTTGTCATTGTAATTCACCCCTTTCACCTTGCTAATATCTAGCAATTGCAAATTGGCCCGCTACCAGAAAATGAAAGGAATATCTTTCACCTGTCCTTCAGTTATCTGTGTTATCTGTTCTTCTCCATTTTTTCCATGTATTTTGCAGACAAAACAGATTTTCTCTTAAAAGCTGCTAATCCATTTCCATTTTGTAACCGCAACACACAGCTGACTTCCTGCTTTTTTAAGAAGCTTTTTTCTTTTTTGCTAAGCTTATTTTTTCAAATAGCCTGTGTAACTCACTGCGTTTTACACTTACTGGCTAACAGTAGACTACACAAAAGAACTGTGATTCCTTATTGTATCATATTTCAATCCATGCCATGTGGCCTACAGCTGTTTTGTCAAAGAAAGTGAATAAATTTATGAGGACTTTTTTTTCTTTGGATATTCTACCAGTTACCAGAGCTTTTTAAATGCCAGCACAGAGTCAGCATCCTGGCACTGTCTTTGCAGAGATTCGGAAGTGAAGCTGAAGCTGCTAGACATCCAGCCTGGATGTCCAGCTCTACAGAGCGGCTCTCCAGCCATCAGCTCCTCCAGCAAGCGATGAGGACAGCAAATGGCCGGCAGTGGCATGGGGTGGACACCCTGCAGGTGCGAGCTAGCAAGGCAGCAGAGGCCGTGATGAAGCTGGTACTGCTGGGCTGGGATGCATCTGCCCACCTAGCTCCCATGGTGGAGGTCCCACAGTCCTGGAAAAGCTGTTATCATCTGTCAGCATGAGTTACCTGTAGAAATTCTCATCCCTTTAGTTCTCCAGGAGATGTCTTGTGGCTCACACTCAGGAAAATCACTGCATTTCCTCCTGGACACGCTAGGCAGATCTTCCCATGGCAGAGAAGCCAAAGAAGGAATTTGCCACGTCCTTATAAAGTCATACTCTCTGTACATGCACAGTCACTTGGACTGCCACGCTAGGGACTGTCCTTTCTCACTGACATGCGCAAGCTGCACTGCAAGTGTGCCCATGGGGCAATGGTAACATCCAGTACACCTATACGCCTATATAACCTGTATTATGTTATTCATTAAGTGTTACTTTCCACCAGAATCATTAGGGCTAATCAGACCCCAGGATAGAGAAGTCTCTTTTGTCGGGAAGCTTGTCCTCCGAAGAGTCCAACTGCATGACTCAGATTTCTGTTTAGCTCGTTTTGGCTGACACAGAACACCACAGATATGTTCCACGCAGAGAAGTGACTGTGGAAAACGAGGCGAGGATCTTTCTTGAGGGAAGCAGCTCGTGTGTAAAGCCCAGTTTGATAGCTGTCTTTCCTGCAGACTCGCAGTTTGCAGAGTAGACACAGTCTGCTGTCCGTCTGCAGCTTGCCTTCTCTTCCTGATCACTCCCTTAGTTACGAGGCAACACCCATGCTTTGCAAATAGCAGGGCACATATTTAGGGAAGGACCATGGGACTTTTGGAAAGGACTAGGACTACGGCTATGAGGGAGTAGGGAGCATTTGGACAAGTTCTGTGGTTGCACTCACGTGACTTCAGCAGATACAGGGACATACGCAGTTCAAATAGTGCCGTACAGACCCATTTTCCTCCCTCCGTTAAGCAGGATTTAACCACTAAAGTGCATGGTGGCCACCTTTAGAAGATAAGTGGCATGACAAAACAAAATTGTGTATCTGAGATAAAAGTATAGGCCTCGTGTTTCACTGGCAGCGTGTGGTACATGCTGTTCGGTTACTCATCACAGTAGCTAGTCTGTTGAATCTTTCCATGTTTTCAATATTAAATTATCTGAGCACATAAAATCACGTTGATAGAATGAGTCACCTGATGGATTATTGCCTTGTGAAAAAAAAACACAGGCTTCTCATTACGTCTGCCTACAAAGCACCATGCACACCTATGGGGCTGTAGAGATAATAACCATGAACTTGATTACTGCTAATATGCTCTGCTTCAAGTTTCAGATGCACAGTGTATTTCCTTTACATAATAACTTTTTGTTCATTTCCTAGAACTGACAAAACACTTCAGAGAAATTAATCTGATGAATATAGTTTCATTGGCCTCATTAAAAATTCAGGCAATAAAAACAGAAGAGCAATAAAGTTATTGTTCAAAACACCCTGCAGACCTGAGGCATTAAATGTGTCATCATTTCCAGCTTAGTGGACTGAAATACACTTAAGATCAAATGATACACTCCAAAGTTAATAAAAGAGTACACACTTCAGATTGCTAAAATGCTTGTTTACTTTGAATACTACATCATCTATTTTATAGAGCTGAAAAATAAGATTTCAGTTCAGACAAGTGTATTATTTATTCCCAGAATAAAGCAAGAGCTCGGAGATTGGGAACGACACAATCTGTTTAGTCTTCCCCACAAAAATATCATGATTTGGCCTTAAAATTGCTGTCAAGTAGTTGCTACTGCTATACAGTACACACAGCCCTTTACACCGAACAGAAAGACAGATAGAAGCAAATCAAAACACTGTGACATCGAATTAATAGTTTGTCTGGAACATGAAAACAGTTGTCTTCTTTAGTCTGCCCCTAGGAGCCTCTAATTTCTCCCACCCTTTTCCCTGACATGCTTGTGCCATAGCAACTTGACCGTTTGTCCACAGCTTTTCACTCAAATTGGGCCTGACCATGGGAATGGATTTAATGACTTCACTTGGCTCCCAAGGAATGTTTTCCATCGATTGACTTCTGGGGAAGGCGAGCTCAAGCTGTAAACGCTCACTGGAGGAGATGCTTCAAGAGAAAGCTGCTTATCTTTCTTCTGCTTTGGCCAGAACACAAGTTAGCTTCAAATCCTAAATGCTGATAGATAAATACAGCTATGATTTCTAAAGGACCATCAGAGCAAATCACACCCGCAAGGCTGTCCAAATAAAACGGCAGGATTCCTTCCTCACCCATTTCCTTACAAATTTGGAAAATATTACCCAAAGGTCAACACACACCGAGGAATATCTTTTCCCAGCTTTGCACAACGTACTCACAGCAAAACCATCTCCTGGCCAGCCCGCAGGCTGCCAGGAAGCCTGGGAAACCCTGAGCGCTTCCCCACCTAGAAGCCTCCAAAGGGGAAAGGCACCACAGCCTGCCCGTCCCCAGGGAAAGGGGGTTGTCTCGACAGCCAACCACCTGCCCTCATCCCAAGTCCATAAGGGCTTTCCCTCCTATGTCAAAGGACAGGCCCCTCTCTAATCAACACTAAGGGAAAGGCAGTATTACAAGGTAGAAAAAAAAACTAACAAGGGGGAAGAAGGAGAAGCAAACAAAAAGAGCAAGCAAACTATGATATTGAGGTGTGGAAGGAAGGAAGACAATTTGCCTGAGCCCTCCCATAACACATAAACGAATGCCGCCGGCAAAATCTGAAATGGCAGAGCAGAGCCAGTTTCCCTAACTTCTACAGGCTTTTCAGCCATAAAAGCCATGAGTATTAGCTATTAAAACAGACTTAATGGACTATAGCTTCCTGTGAGCTCAAGTTATTACGAAACGATGGGAATGCAGGCACCGCCAGCCCATCAGGTCTGATGACCATGGCAGATGTCACTCTGCTCTCCTATGGGCCTGAGAAGCTCCAGCGCACTACTATTCACTAGCTCCCTATGGTAAGCCGCATGCATATCGGAGCACCTCTGATAGGAACACTTTTTTTTCAGGGTTAATTTCTCTTGAACGAGATATAACAGCATTGCTCAGGCTCTGCTAGCTTTCTCTGAGCCTTAACTGTTGCTTGGAGGAAGGTTAGGCACCTCCTTCCCACACACCGATGAGGGGAAGAAGTCTCACCAACATTTCACACTAAATAAAATTGAAATGAATGAAAATAAAAATATTTTAATAAAAAATATCCCAAATGAAAAATGAAATCCAAATAGGAACGATCTCCCAAATATTTCTGAAAAAAATCAAAAATTCTGCTCAATGCTGAAGGAAAAGAGTTAATGAAGAATTTCTGGCACCACAGAGAATTCACTGTTTATTAATGGGAAAAGTTCAAAAGATTAATCATATAGATTCGTTGACATTTCATCTTGCAAAAGCATAGTCCTGATAAGAAAAATGTTTTGGCAAGAGCACCATCGCTGTCAAATACATGATGGCTGCTCTGGAAAAGGAAACAAAATCTAGCTTGTTGAAAAGGCATGGCAAATGAAATGCAGCAGAAAGGCAGGTTTTAGAGCGCGATGGTTCTAGATACTTCTGTACGCATTTGTTTTATAGACATGAATGAAGTAAGAGATGTAGCCCAAGCTCTTCTACCTCTGCAGGAGGAATGAAGGTAGAAATACTGTCTCATTTTTTTTCCTCTCTCTCTTTGTTACTACTGGTTTCAATGTGGGCAGGGGACTCTCTAAGAGGATGGTAAAACCGTTTGTCTCTGAAGCATAGAGATCAATGGACAGTGCAGTGAAAAAGCTGGGTTGGGGAAAGAGAAATCCAAACCCCTAAACTAGCAAGATAAGTTAGTACTTCCACCCGTGTTTTTGCAGGGGATTAGCTATTAATTAAGATTAAATAAGCTTGCCTTTGCCTGCACAGCTACAACATTAATAATAGCCACTCATCTTTTGGATCTGTCATATTTCCCCCACTGCAAGTCTGCAGCAGTGAATACAGCTGTAAGCCGTTGCTGTGTTATTAAAATTCACATCATTGCAATTCTCTGTCCCCTTGTCTCCATTATCATTAGAAAGGAAATTGAAGAATCGTTCCTTCTGCTCAGACTCTGCCGTCATTCTCCGTGCCCACCATATACTATCTGTCCCCTCACTAGCTGGATCACAACAGTAGAAGTACTGCATGAAGCAAAGCCAAAAACTCTGGAGCTAGCCTAGAGTACTTGATGTTGCATGTTGCCTAACTAGCCAGCTCTCTCTTTCAATCAGATTTTAATTTGATACCGTGGCTGGAAATCTTGAAACTGTTTTTCATTTCCTTACTTCTCCGTCTCTCTTGTCTACATAGTTTTGTCACCGCTGGAAGCCTTGAGCTTTATTATTTCCTTTGTATTGATTCCACAGACGTTCTTGATCATGTTTTAAGTTGCAGGAACTCTCTGTCACAGGCTTCTAGAAAAGACAAATCCTAGGGTTTCAGGACAGGCTGCACATTTCTAACGCTATATTAATCCCTTTGAACTAACAGCTCGTAAAACATGCATCAGTACAGAAATGGTTGGTTGATATTTTTTTCATGATAGGAGGTTCCTCAGCCTTCAGGACAGCTTAATTTTTGGCCTAGTAAAGGCTCCTAATGCTATTTGCTTTACCCCAAATTCCATTCCTGTATGTGCTCAGTGCGGGAAGGAGGACAGAGAGGGAGGGTGTCCATTGCCTTCACGGCAACACTGAGGAGCTTCAGGGCCTTTGTTCATAAGTGGCTTGGAAATAGCACTGCTACAGTGTGTGAAAGCCAAGTGAAATACTTATGGTAGTCTTGGTTCTTCTGAGCTATTGTGCTCTGATAATATGACACCAAATCCTTGGTAAGGATGACATCAAATTTGACCTTCTCTGG
Source organism: Struthio camelus (assembly GCF_040807025.1). Taxonomy (NCBI): domain Eukaryota; kingdom Metazoa; phylum Chordata; class Aves; order Struthioniformes; family Struthionidae; genus Struthio; species Struthio camelus. Next base: position 70,073,808 of record NC_090943.1, read on the forward strand.
TTCTGCACAAAACAAGCATATTATCAAGAAGACTTTTGGCTTTCATCTCCATTCCATCTAATATGTGCCTCCCTAGTAGAGGTTTTACAGATCCCAATGGTTTTGGTGGAGGAGAAACAAATGTTACAACAACAAATCCAAAGGAAAATCAAACCCCAAACCTTTTCCCCTCACCCCTTCATTCTAGGTTTTTTTTTTTATTTTGTCCAGAAAGATTTAACTGGTTCTCAACTTGGAGCATAATTGTTTATGACAATAAATCAGTTGACTTCACTGATGCCGTACCATCCAAAAGACTTTGTAATCTGGAAAAAAATAATTGTGCTGAGAAGAAAGGGAGCAATGGCCATTTCCCAGGCTATTTTGACCTTCTGAACAAGAACTGGAACTTCCATCGTGGTTTAGATTTTAATCTGCCTACCCAGTGTGTGGGTGTGCTCTGAGTCACAGCCAACATGTGCACTCACTTCTAAAACAGGGCTTCCTAAATATTTTTGTAAGGGTAACTTTTGTTTAACTTTCCCCTGGCAGAATACCACACAGAGTGGTTAAAAGCTGAGGAAGGACCATATGTTGTATATGGAGCTGCTAAAAGCAACTTTGAAAGTTTTCAGACCTCTTTTTCTTTAAGAGAAAAAAAAAAAGGGACCCTCCCCCCCCCCCCACACACTATGAATTAAGCTATTGCTCTTTTCACAACCACTTGCCAGCAAACCACATCTGTCAGGCTTCAAGCATTCAACAACAACTGTCTGTCCACAGTGAAGATAAATGTCTTTTTTTTTTTTTTTTAATTTGCTGTATTTATTTTTTTAATACATGCCTAGTTACTAAAACTCAAGGGGCACTCTGCTGAGGACAGTCTAAGCAAACATAACTGTGCAAGCACTGAGCAAACAGGATACGCTGGCCGTATAGAGGCAACAAGCACCTCAGAGAATTCTGCTAAGAGAAGTAATTTCTTATTGTTCTTATTACATAACTGGGAACACAGATAATGAACATGTTTCCGTCAAAGCATCACAGGTGTTACAAATTGCTTTCTCTGTTGCAGACCCTGTTATTAACCCAGTTACTGCTGGTAATAATACCTGCTACTCTGTATATAAGCCTGAAAAATGCACAAGGGCCAAATTCACTAAAGGACTTAGGTGACTCAGCATAAGTTGCTGTAATACCCCATATTTAAGTTTCCAGGCCTCAGAGCAGAGTCTGAATCCTGAGCAATACGTCTATAATGTGTGCAGTGTTAAGCTTCCTGCGCTAACAACCCCATCACATGCACCTGCTTAGAGCTGGGCAGTGAAGCCAGCTGGGTATGGAGAAGACCCTTAAAACCCACCTGTTAGGATGGCAAGGAGCTACTTGCATTCACTCAGGATTTGCACACCAGCACCCCTTCCAAAATACAGCTTTGTGAGCCTTGTTTTTCTTTTTTCCTTTCTTGCTTTCTTTTTCTTTTTTCCTTCCCCTCTTTCAAAGAATTGAGCAGGCTCTCCTCTTTTCCAGTTCCTCCTCTGGCACAGCTGCCGTGCATTTATAGTAGACCCCACTGCTACAGCTGCAACCCAGGAAGCGGATGCCCTCGTTTGGTGCCCTGCTCTGCCCAAGAGGTGCTGGTGGGTTTCAAACCCACCCTTTCCTGGGGATTATGCAATTAGCAGCTCTAAAGTAGGTCATTCTGAGTGGGCTGGAGGGATGTAGTCCTCATCCTCCAGCTGCAACCGAGCAGAAAACAGTTCAAGATTCATTAGTCCGTAAAGAGAAAGAGCATATTAAGCAACTGAGTCATGTTTCCTCATGTTTAGGACACTCACCTGGCCCTGGCATGAGGGAAACCAGGTTTCTGGCCCCTGTCCACACTTTATCTTCTGCATTTTAACCTATGCTTGTTTAACGTGAACTGCAACACAACAGGCGCTGGCATGGGCACTAAAACTCAGGTCTGTCCAGCCCTGCTCAGACCAAACACCGTAGCCACCAGGCTAGGGGCACAGCTCGCACAGGCGCTGCCTTTTGTCAGAGCAGCCTTCTTCCAGCTGGTGAGGCCTTTCTCTCACGCGCCTGAATGGATGTGGACACATTCAAATACGGAATTAAAATTTCCAGGTGCTCTAAGTAAAGAATCAGGCTACTATGTAATAATGCTAGGTGCAGCGGAGAACAACTGTGTGTATTTTGCCTTTCAGCAGAAAACAGTAACAGCCACTGCATGTGATAAGGGTGTGAAATTAGCACCGGAAAGCTGGGCATGCTCTGGGGATGCCTACGGGACTGACTGTCCCCGCGGTAGCCTTACTGCAGTTAGGGATAGGCACATATTAAGCCTTGAATTGCTCACTCAACTCCACCAAGACTGGGACAGTTCAGGACACGCACAGAACAACCTGAACCTCTTGGTAAACTTGAGAGGCAAACAACAAATCCTTGAACTTAAGGAATCCTTAAGTCTTTGAACTTAATCACCACCAGCTTTGTCAGAATTTTAATCTTAAACATCTTAGCTGGGTTGAGTCCCAGATCAGAACATCTTTGATGGCTTTGACACCTAGGTCGTTGCAAGGGACAGAGCCCTCTGTGGATTGCAGTGCTCCAGTCTAGACCATCCCTCTCAAAGGAAACAGCATTCAAAGTGTTGCTGTCGATCACCCTGCTACAACTTTGAGTGGCAATGCAATTGACAGCATAACTGGGCCAAAAATATGATGGCAGAAGTGATTTTCTACAGGCAAGGCTATGTTATAGGGTGGTGAGGAAAAATGCAAGGAAATAGACCCCCCCCCCCCCCCCCGCTAACAACAGCCCAGTATGGCCAATGCAGTAGAGGCTGGATCCACTGGAAATCCACCTCAGCAGAAACTTCATGAAGCAAAATTCTCCAAAGAGTAGGAAATCTTTCTAGACCCAGGAGCTCAGCAAACAGTAGCTGCATGTACCTTTGCAGATAGGTGTATGCTAATGAGTATGGCTAACCTACTCCAAGTCCATTTTTAGCTTCTTTCTACTGTTTTCTTCCTTAACATTTCCCTTCCTCACAAAGCTCGCCTAGGTCAGCCACTTGTGGTCCCACAGAGCCCGTCTTGCTGCACCGGTAGTCAAATACATCCAGCTGCTGGTAGCCTCCCTCTTCCAGCATTCCCACCCACGTTACCACAGCAGCCGAAAGAGCAAAACATTAAACAAAAGTACGCTGTGTGGGCAAAGTCCCTTTATCTGTGGGGCTCCCAAACAGCATTTATGCAGCTGCCAGTGCCTTGGAGGAGCCTACAAATCCCTGGGGTTCGCACTATCGCCTTTGCCAGCTAAGCCTGGCACATTTCTTGGACAACTAAGATCATCTGTGTGCAGAATGAGTAAGCAGTACTGGTCATACCCATTTCATGTGTTTTCCAGAGAAGCAGTTTCGTAGCAGGTCTGTGAAAGAATGAATGCAACTTTAACAGTTTTCCTAATAAAACTTTGCAGTAACCTTTGACCAGTACAATTGTGCTTCTTATGTTCCTACCTGGGCTCCACCCAGGCATTGCATAAGCCTTTCTTCCAGAGATAAGTCAACAGAGAGGAATTCATGTGGAAATGTCTTTTCACATGAAGAGAGTACAAAAAGCGTATAGATTATTTTTGGCTTGTTTTCAGTTTATTTTTTCTTGCTTTGGACATACTTGGTCTTCCAAAACCGAGGAATAATACAACCTTTGTTTCTAATTAGCTAACTACAATTGTAGATTGGGTAGCTGTATGCTGATTGATTAGTTCAGTGTGTTGTCAAAAATTAGAGGCAGAAGGTCTGACAGTCAAGCAGCACAGTTCCCAGAAAAACAGATCTAGTTAAATAAATCTTTTGTTTTGATGACATGACAGGTCTGGTCCAGAGTAGCAACTGTGTTGGTATGGGATACTTGGGTTTCTCCAAGACATTCAATTTAACACTGCATGACATTTTGATTAAAAATGTGCGTTAACTGGAACTAACAGGATATGTGTTAGCTGGATTCAAAATTGATTTGCTGAGAGATCTTTAAAAGGTAGTTGTCCATGAGGAGATATCTATGAACTGGGGCTGCTTCTCTTGTGGTCCACTAGGGACCAGTTCTTAGTCTGACATCATTTAATGTTTCAATCCACAATCCAAACAAAAAATACAGAAGCTTGATTTGAAAATTTGCTAGGTGATCCAAAAATCAGGGGATTAGTTAATGGGGAGGCATAGTCACTCCTGGATTGAGGTTGATCATTCATTTAAATGGTCAGAGTCTAAAAAAGTGCATTTTGATGCAATAAAACAAAAGGGTTTAGATCTGAAAACCAGGCTAAAGATGAGCAAACATCTGGGGAAACTGTTCCAAAGAAGGAATTTTTAAAGACGGCTCATAGACACTCACCACCTCCTGAGTGTGAAAATATTAAAGGTTTGGTCAAGTAACATGTGGACATCCCAGTCAGACTACAAAGGGGAGCCAAAAAATCATCCAGAGGGCAGAAAATGATTTTACATGTCAGATTTAAGGCAATCAATTCACACAGATTTTTGGCAGGACAGTACAGAAGAGACCTGAAAACGGTGCAAAGGTACTTATGTACTGGAAGAAAGGCCCAATAGCGGGCTTTCCACTGCAAGGCCAAATGTTCAGAAGGCAAAACTGGAATAAGACTCAATTTCTTATCACTGAGGCCAAATAAATATCAGACCAGTTATCTGTGTAGGATAGCAGGCTTATTGTTACTTGCAGTTTAAAAAAAAAGAGGCTGTGCATTTTTTTCTAAAAGTCAGAATTTAATAATTTTCCTTAAAAAAAAAAAAGATGAAAAGATGTGATATCTTGATCTTGATTTGTCAGTGAAAGAGAGGTTTTAGCTGGGTCGAGGTGGGGGGTGTCACTTTGTGTCCTGATAAGATTTTTTTTGTAGCCTCAGGACATACAGCAAACAGAGAGCTCCCCCCTGTTCCCATGAGCACACACATAATAACACAGCACTGCTGTTAAGTAGTGAGAAGGAAATATATTCATTTTAGATTCTTTTCTTTGAATCTGAAGGCTAAGTAAACTATCCTGAAACGTGGTGGCATGTTGTGGCTGGGAAAGCATAAACATCAAAAAAACCTTTTTGGGTTGAAATTTCCCATGCTTGCTTTCAACTCAAAGGTACATAGCTTTTTGGAAAGACTGACCAAAATCACTTCAGTGATTTTTAATTATATGACACATGGGAAAAAAGTGCTTCGTATTTTAAACAAGTTGTTCAGATTATTTATGTTCCGTCCAAAGTTGCTTTTTGTCCCCCCCCTTTTTTTGCAAAGGCTTTTACTAATGTGCTTTTGTGATAAATTTTGGCTCTGACAATATACAAATATTACCAAAAAGAGTAGACCAATATAGGATCATTGATATATGAAAAACTGTGAAACTATTATTAAAAAAAAAAAAACTACAAGGAGAAACACAAAAAAAGCCTTCATTTTTTTTTTTCTTTGAAATTTAAATTTGTGAGCAGCTATGTAGGACTATCTACACTGTGCCATATCCTTGAAAAGGGTACATGGTAATATACAGATTGTGCCATATCCTTGAAAAGGTTGGTTGGCACTATTCCCGAAGGAACTGCGTTTGTTACAGACCTTTTGCTTTCTAAGTGATGTAAAAGCCATCGTAAATACTAATATAGTATATTCCTTCGCAAGGCACCTCTTTCAAGAGGGACTAGGAGGATGGCTTCAAAGAGACTGATGAGGAAAGTGGTGGGATGAGCCTAGCTGTGTAACTGTGCCTGCACATGGATGAGATACTGTCCCTGGGTGCTGCTCATTGGCAATCTCCGTCGTCTCTCCGGATGACGTAGGAAACACAAAGTGACGGATCACAGAAAACCCCACCAAATATTCGCAAGGAACGAACGGTATTCGCCTGTGGTGCGAATACCCCAGCACTGCAGGGCTGGATCAGACAGAGAACCAGCCATGCCCCGACAAAAACCATGCCCCGTGATTAATTATGGGCCAATTTTGCAGTGTGGTGACCATCCTGCAGTGTCTTGAAGGACAAAAAGCCCACAGATATCTCCATTTTTTCCTTGAAAGACATTTAGGGAGAAAAATGACGACAAACAGAACACACATGGAAATGTGTCATCACGGACAGCTAGACCCTGTGTTTCTAGGCCCAGTTTTGAGTTTCTTGCTAACGTCTTATAGCAACATGTATAAAGCCAAGGGCTCCCAACAAGCAGCTGCAGACTCCCAAAGATGTACCGTGCCCACTTCTCTAGCGCAGAAGGGATTTCTCGACAGGCTTAGTATCTTACGTACAAGCTAACAGCCGCAGCGGGTTTACCTGCTGGGCCTGCCCAAAAAAGCACTTGGTAAATAGAGCCGAAACGTGTCGCCTGCTGTGGCACAGCTGGGCCCTTTACGGCTAGAACGGGCCTAATCAGGGCTCAGTTTGGCTTTTTAACTGCTGCGTCAGAAACACTGCCTGTTCCTGGCCACGCGAGGAGGGCTCATCTACCCCAGAGCCCCTTCTTCAACCCCTGGGTGACTCTGTTGGCTTGGGGGGGGGGGGGGGTCACTGCTGATTCACACCAGCAGAAGGTGTAATAAAAGGGCTCAGCTCATCCATCCTGAGGTATTACATGGCTTCCTTCCTCCCATGGGTTTGCTTCCTTTGAGTTTGGCTTGATTTTTCTGCGCAAGTTCTTCACACCCGATCGTGCTGAGTGCATCGCAGCTGGCATGTTTATACAAAGTTGAGGGCCAAACTGAGATCGAGAAATCTCCCTTTCTCTCTTACATACGCACACAAATACACTGACACGCACTGCAAAATTATATATAATACACAAAAATGAGCAATTTGAGATTTCTTTAAAAGGCAATTGGATGATTTTAATCCAGTAAGATTCTTTTTTCCTTTTAAATTAAAGTGAGCAACAGAAAAAAAAAAAAGGAAATAGCTCCATGAAAGAACAAAAATGCTCATTCCTCTTCTTTGGGTTCCACAAAAGCTAAGAGAAATGGCTGTGATCCTGCTTTATAAAATGCTTTAATAGCGCACTAGGCAGCAGAAAATAAAGCAGGGCTGCTTTATAGCCCAGAAATTAAAGTTCCAGGTTTCATTTAAATTCTCAGATATGGTCAGCTTATAAAGGTGGTTACAAGTGGGCTGGTTCCTAAGTCAGCCAAGCAGGACCCTGTACAGCATCATGTATGGAATGATGCTCCCCCTACTCTTCTGCCTTTTGCATGTGGGCATCTGGAGGCGCAACAGGTCAGGGGTAACTCCATTCCCACCCCCTTGCATTTTTCTACCTTTGGTAGAAAGGATGGTGCACCAAATGTACTGCAGAAAACAAGGCAAAACAGGAATCGTTTCCCCACAGGTGATCAGCATCTCTGCTGACATCCTGACCCTCCTCTGTTCTTGACAACCAGCGTAAAGCCCTGTACAGAGTGACATTTTTAGGTTCAGAACAAACCTGGCCCTGGTTCCATCTGGAGCAAGTTTTAAGCAACATCCTCTTTATGTTGCCAGAACAAGTCAGGCCCTTCGAAAGGCAAAGCATCTTGAGTTCAAAGACAGAAGGCTTTCCCCACGCCAAACTCTGCTCTGGCAGCGTACGGCACTGGCTCCAGGACATACCAGTGCCGTTTCTGCCTTTGCTTCATGTCTTGTTCAGACAAGTCCAGTCCAGACTGAGCATACCCGCTCATTCATAGTCAGCTACATGTCTGCCTTTCTGTCATACTCCTCACTGGCATGTTGAAAATTAAACTCGCTGTCTTTTGGAAGTCTTTGAAAACCTTCCTAATTGTTTTAAAAAACCCACATACACAGAGTTGTACTTTGTAGTAATAAAAATTACATTGCAAAGCAGGGAGGAAGTTCTGTGATAGCTTCCTTTGGGAAAGGGGGATGGAGGAATGAATTTAGGAATCGTTCCCCCTTACCGTAAGTCTCAGCTGACATTTGGATAAAAGTGCAAGAAAGCTTGCCTTTGCCTTGGGAGAAAGTATTTTGCACTGCCAAAAAAAGGCATTGCTGTTTTTAATACCACGAGCTCTTGCTGGAAAACGCTTTTGCAGCGCTCCAGTCTGCCACTCAAGCTATTTAACCAAATACAATCAAAATGCATTGTTCATGCTCTCCGCCACACAAGCAGCACTATGTTAGAGCATGTTGCAAATATAAGCAGAAAGTCAAAGATTAAAGTAAGTTTCTTCAAGATGCTTTTATAGCAGAGTCCGTCATAAAAGCATCCTTTCTTTCGCTTGTAAGTACACTAATCATATTCCAACGGCATATGCCTACAATATAAAGTTAATAGCTTCCTTATTTCCTCATTTTAACATTTCCCCTCTACTCCCTCTCTCTTTTCAATTATAATAGCTAGATTGTTTCTCTAATTTCCTTTCGCCAGTGTCCTGTTTTCATTTCTTATACAAAATCATATTTGGTCACTTACACTTTTCTTGAGGATAAGCACACGACAGCAGCATCTCTTGCTCCACCATGGTGCCGTCTGTAAAAGCTTTGGAAAGCTAAGCTCACTCGTGCAAGCTTCTGGTCTGCTCCAGTCCTCTTGGCTTCTGTGTGCTGTCACATGTTAGCCTCCCTCCCCAGGAACCTGTGAAACAGGTCTAGCCGCGCACGCATCTTGTGTGTCAGAAGAGTTTTAATTGACTCATTGCAACAGATACCCACCCTCACTAAAAAAAAAAAAAAAAAAAAAAAAAAAAAAGCTGTTGAAAGGAGTAGCCTCTTAGCACCTCATTTGAAATTACAGAACCTACCAAATGTCCTGGCCGGTGCACTTTAAAGGGAAACGACTTGCTGGGTTGAGAATATACAGGAAATAATTTAAAATCCATCCTACGTGCCAAACAAACCACAGCTAGCGGTATAACAGGGATGCTCCTGCGCTGCGGGAGAGCAGGAATCCTTCCTCCGCACACCCAGGCGGCAAGGGCGGCCCCCGCGCCTCCCCCAGGCACGGCTTCCCGCCGGCCAAAACAGCTCCACGTCGCTGCCGTCCTGGCCTCCACCTCCTTTACCACCTATCCACTACTGCTGCGACCAAGACAGGGGGGCCAGATGGGCCCCCCCTTAACATCTGTAATCATTTCACACGGATTAGCACCCCACAGCGGTCTTCTGCTGTTGCTCCTGCACGCTGGCGAGACCACGGCCAAGGGCAAGCGAGGAGCCCACGAGCAGCCGAGGGGGGACTTGTGCCCGACTCTGCCTCGAGCTTGCCCTGTCACCTTGGGCAAATTGCTTGGCCTCCCCGTGTTGCTCTTTCCCCCTCTCTAACATACGCATAATTACAGCTCTATTTCTTTGTATAAAACGCTTTGAAATCTCCACATAAAATACAGTGTGAAGGAGGCAGCTATCATTATTGTGCGCTTGTAAAATATGGGGCTGAGGCCGGCAATAAGCAGCAAGCACTTGAGATTTCGTGCATGTGAAGTGCAGGGTTTTAAGAGGAACATGACCTTGTTATAATAATGCTAAAAAAAAAAAAAAAACCCAACAGCAGAACAGATAATAGTACAGAGCTTGGCAAAAGTGCCGTTTCTGCTTTCACCGTGGAAGGCTGCGAGAACAACGTAAATCACTTCTCACCTCCAGGAACAGCACGCCCTCCTGGAAACACTAAGTCCGTCAGAGATTTCTCTGTGGAAAATGACATAATATGGCAATTTCCTCCTTTTCTCTCACCTGGGTAAATAAATCTCTCATTTTGCAGCCCATGAGTATGTGCATTATGCCCGGCAGGCTGAACTACTCACCCCCTTTCTCTCCCTCGCTCTTTGAAAAATAAAACTCAGCAAAGTTTACAGGGAACAATTTTTTTTTTTCCCTTCCCTTTGCAGCTAGGCTTGGACACACTGATACAAGGTTGTGTTTCTCAGCGGCTGAATTCCCTCACATGGGAGCCCCGTACTAGTTTGACCACTGCAGCTGCCTGCCCCTTTCCCCCCACCCCAGAAAAGCCTCTCCGCAGGCTCCCCGACTCCTCTGCTCCTGCTGCCACCAGCCCGGCACCGGTGCTCCCAGCCCGAAGCCTCTCAGACGCGGCAGCGCGCTGAGATGATATACTGAGGACCCCCATGGTGTTGACAATTGAGACAACCTCGCAGAAACTTTCAGGAATTACATTGCTTATGCTATCTGAAAAAGCAAAGCGATTCCCTTTTCCTCTCTCCATCCTTTTTCTGTAAGACAATACTCAGTAGAAATGTGTTTAGGCCAGTCTCCTGCCTAAACTAAAATCCTGGGTAACTCTTAACACAGGCGGTAGCTCAGCGATTAAGCGGGATTATGCTGGACTACGCTGGATGAAGGTAAGCGGCTGTGGGGGAAAAGCTTTCTGTGAAATTCCTCGCGTTTGCAAGTTAATACGGGCACATTCGGAAAGCTTACCTCAGTCGGGAAATAAAATTCTCTACATGACTTAACATGGCCAGCCAGTTTTATTATAGACCAGGAGAACGGTAAATGTATAACCTGCTTGTTTCTTACTCCATAATCCATTAACTGCAGAACTATTTTCTAAGATATCCTTAGGCTACTGCACGGGCAATTTACAGTAAGAAGTGAATCTCTTGGAGCTGCAAGCTCAGAAAGCCGTGGAAGCACCTTCACAGAAGAGCATGCATTTGCTGGTATTGTCTGGATATGCACAGTTGAAGTAGGCGTGTATCAGTAACAATGCTTTAACTTCCCAATAATCAAAGTCTTACGACGTTTGCAAACTCACAACACTGGCTATCGGATTAGCGCAGGCTGATTGGATTTCAGTGGGAACGACTGCTATGAACAAAGGAAGGCTTCTTATAGGCAGGTAATATTAAAAGTAGCTAAGAAACCCTTGAAAAACAAAACAGTCTGTTTCTCTTTTGAACTGCAATTCTGCCTGCAGATGGAACAGGTCAGGAACGAAAGCTGTTACCTTGCCTTTGGGGGTGGAGGATACAGTGCCAGCTGATTCCAACTTTTTACAGTGCAGAACTGAAAACAGCAGATTGAAGTTAGGCTTTTTGATGCCCGAGATCTCATTTGAATGAGGGAATGCATCTAGTTCAACACCAAATGCTAAAAATCTGAAAACCATTTAATGAGCGAAGTGAATCAGTATTGTCAACTGCGGCAAAAAGAGTAGGAAGAATCAAGTTTACATACAAGATCATTATGTTGTAATCATGAAATTAAAGTATGAAGTGATAGCAGCCATTTATATTGTTGGACAGACTCCAGCATTTCAACTGAGGCATGCATTTGTATGTATGTGAGTTATTTGCAAAGAGCGTTCAACTGACAAACATCCCCTAATTGTGGTGCTTGATCCTCTGAGAAGCTCATATCTGTAATTATAATCATTGTCTGACAAAACAGGACAGTTTTACAGTAACTGTGCAACTGATGCTTGTCATCACTTCTGTCACAGAAGTGACAAAATAACCAAGTTATGTTCACAGCTGCTTCCTTATAATCCCATAGTCCTCCTCAGCCAAAAGCAGGCCATAACCTACAATTATGTGTCATTAGAGTTCCATAGAACTGATCAAAGTTTGTCCAAGTCGAGGCTGATTTGGCAATACGCCAAAAGCCTGAGGGTTGACCCTAACTGGCATAAAATGAAGCAATTGAAGCAATCACTTCTTTAAACAGCACAGGGTTCCCACCTCAGGTAATAACTCTGCTACCTGGTGCAATGCCAAGATGAAATCCTGAATATACCGGTCCAGAGAGGCGTGTGATAATGTGATCCAGGCCATACGAGCGATCTTTGCTTTCCCATGCTAACTGACGGCCCCTAAAGTTCTTAATTCAGCAGAATAGTGTTAGTTTGTTTTGTAAAGGCTCTCTGGTGTTACTGCAAAACATCTCCTGCTTGCAGAGCAAGTACCAGATCAGTGGGCAGAGAGAGGGAAGAGGAGGTGGGGCTCTCTTTGCAATGGATGAAGCTCCCTTGGTGAGAAATGGGGTGCTGAAACTGCTGCCTCCACCCAGAGGTTATAACCTCAACCATGAGGTTATGAAACAGGAAGGGGTGAAGTCTTGCGTTAGCGGCATGCACTTCCAGAGCAGCCGCGTGCAGGTCAGGGCCACAGCATCATGGACCCCGGTCGCTGGGTAAAAGCATCGGCTATCTCTTTCAGGATGGGAAGAACCATGCCCTAGACCCCGCTGCCTGCTGACCAGCTCTCTGCTGTCTATAAGGGGAACCCAGCGTGAGCAGCTCCAAGACGGACCTCTGTATTTTCTAAGACAAATTCTGCTCTTCAGGTACCACACAAAAATGCCTAGGTTGCATTTGGCCTTCAAGCCACACTTTTCCACTCCTTTTCTCAGATAAGGGTGAACAGTTTCCACTAAGTTGTGCCCTGTGGACTCTAGGAGGATCTTGGGTCATAGTTCATCATTTTGAGGTCTACTATTCAGATGCTAAAAAGCAAGAGGAGTTCCAAGGCAATACATAGCAATACCACTCCTGAGCATGCCACCACCTAGAAGCAACACTACAGAGGACCTGTGGAGCACTTGGAGTTTATCCTGGAACAAAAATGTTTGAAGTAGATACAAAGGAGGGGGTTTTTGGTTTTTTTTTAGCTTTAATTAAACAGCAACTCAACAGTGTGACTTCTCAAGAAAACAAGTCAAAAGCCCTCACATATTTTTAGTCTGCATGTACTTCAAGCAGACTACTACCGGCACAGTAATTTCTGTGTGACATACATACCCTGTCAGACACGGTGGAGCGTTCTGCAGAGCAAACAGCAGTAGGATCCTTGGCACCCTGGGTGCTTCACCTGGAGTCATTTACAGGAATCCAGCTTTAAATTCTTGCCCAGTTAACACTACTATCAAAGTTTTTCTTCCTGAATTGCTAGTTCCTTTAGATTAATGAGCAGAAGACAAGAACTTCTCATACTGGAAGGACCAAGGGAGTGAAATCAGCCCACCAGCTTGCTAGAGAAACCTGAAGGGATCTGAGGACAAAAGGGCTACGAGGAAGTGATGTGCTTTTCCAGTCGCTTTGAAGGTGATGCAACATGCTGTTAATCCAGCGCAGGTTTTTTTCTAGCTTCAGCTCAAGGCATTAACAATCACACCAGAAGGCATGAGGGATGTGTTTAAACAAAGGAGATGTGACCAGATTCAAACCTCAAGCTTAAAAACAGGCAAACAAAAAGACTGCATAAGGTAAAAAAGGAGACAACTGCAGTAACTGGAACAGCATAGAATAATAAATTCACTAATAAATTGCTGCCAGCACACACACATTTCTCGTTAACTCTGTGCTTTTCCCTTGTCTAATCCTGCCCATCAGTGGGGGCACAGTCTGGAAGACAGACATTTTGTTTTTACGTATTAAGTTCTCTTCCAAATGTGTTTTCTCCCCAGAGTTGATTACGCTGTGGTGTGAGAACACAGTCAATGATGGGCTGGTGAACCAAAAGGAGCGACACGCTCTGAGTCTACCTCAGTAGTATTGGCAGCAGTTCTCCTCAGAGCCCCGCTGACCGGCCTCATTGCTTTTGGCTTTGAACCTAGATTCAAGATTTCCTGGGGTTCCTGCAGCCACTGCAGATTAAGGTGCACTGAGATGTTCGCTGGGCCGGCATCCCTCCGGTCTGTATGCTTTGCCAGCAATGAATCATATTATTCACGTATGGAAAAAAGAGAGTCAGGTGTAAAACGTGAGAGTGGCACGCTGAAGTCAGAAAACAATACCCTGCAATCAAGATTGTTTTTGCCGGAAAAAAGGTAGGGAGAGGTAGATATTCAAGTATTAGCATGGGGACTCATTATAATAACAAATAAAGGCAATAAATATGTACATTTTTAGTGCTCCTCTATTAAACAGAAGAGGAGGGACTAGGTTAAGTTGCTTTTATTTTAAACATATTGAAAGAGAACAAGGCCTCCATCATTGCCTGCGGTGGGACTGCTTTCCAGTCTACCTCTGTGGATCCTCCTACAACCAAGAAATTGTGAAGCTCAATTAATTTAATTCAAGAAAGGAGAGTAGCTGGAGAAAAGAGGGCACAGATAGCTCCCTTGGCCACAGTAACCCTCAGCCATTTGCAGTGGCTCCTGCAATTTAGAGGGTCTTAGTTTGCCTCAGGTCAGAAGCTGCTTTGAGCAGTCCGGGGTTAGGGGAGAGCAGAGCTGGCTTAAGCCCCCTGTTGTACACATTCACCCCTCATTGCTTCTCCTGTTATGTGACTCCCTGGATTTTTCATTCCAAAGCTAATTACGCTTAGCATAAACCGGCATTTCCTCACCCTTGGCATTGGAAATTATAGCAGGAGCAAGAAACCAGAAAGGTGTAACAACAAGAGGAAGAGGGCAGTGTTACCTATTAGTCAGCACATGTAGCCAAGTTCCTTTAGAAAACAGTAATTAAGCACAAATAGATTAGATAATTCTAATTTCTGTTGGAAATGATAGGTTAAAACTAGAGGACACATCTGAAGATATTAAATATACAGGAGAGTCCCCAGTATGACTGTATATATAGGAAGTGAAAAAGGGGATATTTCAGCACAAAAATAGAAAAAAAGATCTCTTCAAAAAATCGTAAAACTGTTAATTTATAAAGTAAGAGGTTGTTCAGACTTAGTTGGAGGGTGTAATCACCCAGCCTTTCTCAGCTGAGCAAGCTTCTTGGCTCCTTAGGGTAGACAAATTCCAAGTGACAGCCCCATGGCTTCATGCAGCAAAACGGAGACTTGTCATCACCAGCATGTTATCATTATTCCATATGTCAACAAAGAAGTGGTTAAGTTACTGACAGGCATGTGCGACACCTTAATGACATGGAGTGGCGTTTCGCTTCTTTTCCACAGGTGTAAACGTCAGGAGCATGACTCCTTTCTAACTTAGATGGAAAGGCCATAATTTCTTCTGTCTTGATGCTCATTTTCATGAGCGTGACTCGTGCACCACCACTATGGAGCAGGCAGACCCTATTAACTATATCTTCACATTTTTTAAAGACTTAATGCAAGAAGGAGGCAATCACCAATGGAGCCTCAATAGGGAAAAGGCCCTGCAGAGACAACCCAAATTTAGGTAGTCTTTGGATAAAACTTAGACCTGTAACCCTAGCTTAGCGCTAAATTATTTGCCCTGTGTCTTAACAGCTGAAGCAAATTTGAAGCTCCAAATGTGTGAAGCTTTACGCTCAAGGAAGATGACAGAAATGCCACTGTGCAGCTCTGTCCTAAAATAAAGACACCGATGTCTCCACGTGGGCCAACAAAGAAGAGGTCCCTCTGCTTTGCCAGCCACGGGAGAGGGCATATTCCATTTAATCCTCTCACTAAGAGCCGCACAAACTGCTAAGGCTGCTTCAAAATCAAGTACCAGCATAATGAACCTAAGAGCTCTGACAGATTTGCCTCTTCGTTCAGCTAGATATTTGTTGTACCTAGATGAAAGGAAGTAACATGTTGAGTACAAATTAGCTTAGAGAGGGACAGCAGGAAACTCTTTTAAAAACTGCATATGATCAATATTTCAAGAACATGATTTTCTTGGAGAGATGCTTGCAAAATTCAATCAGTCTTTACTTGTATTCATTACATACAGATATTGCTTCATCTTACAGGCAAGTCTCTTCAGCTTTCTCCCATAGAAGTGCAGCATGCTTAATAACTCAACACTTTGAAGTACTGCATCTACTGATGTCTTTGTAGGCAACCACAGAACTGCGATTTTAAGAATTCTTTTATATTTCCAAATGCTATCTGCACAAGGGAAGATGACATCCAGCTTATCATCCAGTCTGTTACTGACTTCTTTGGCGTCTATGTTTCTTTTGCTGGGGATCAGGAGATTTGATCAAAGATGTAAATAAAAAATACAGTCTGCACTCAAATTTTTTTTCATCCAGGTAACTTACTTACTTAGAAATAAAAGTTCAATATGTCGTACAATAGAAGAGGTTGTTCTAGAAAGAATCCAAGACTAGAAGTGAGCATGACTGTTTAAAAGAATTTTTTAGTGCCTTAGTTGGCATTAACTTTCAAAAGGTGAAATACTTATTCACATAGCTATTCAACTAAACCAACCAAATAGCTCCAATTCGGTTTCTTACAGTTAGGATACTGCCTTTATGGTAGCTTCTTCCGACTCAACAGCAAAATACAAGCCAAAACACTTCCTAATTTATTCTCGATTGCAATCTAAGATATATCTAAAAAGAATACAGTTCTGTTTTGTACAATACTTTCTGCATTTACACAGATCTAATATTATACTTCACCTTACCTATGAAAACTTCACCCCTTCACGGCTTGTCAAAGGAGGTCTGTGATACAATGGCAACATATATCTCTCGGCATTCTGGCTGTTAAATAGCCTGACCTTATAAATTCTTATAAATCCACACCAATGCCGTGATCTATAGTCTGATTGGTCTCCATGAAGTTACACTGGTGTGGAGTGCAAAGATATTAGCTAGTGGGCCTTACAACTGTTCTATAAAAAACAGACTGAACACTAAATTTTAGGACTATTTTTAGACCAAGATGCTAATATTTCCAGAGAGCAAGTCAAACTTCCTCATTGTCTGCACTCCATTTTGAAGAGCGTGCCTCAAAAACAAATCACAAATATAGCACTGTTACAAATACGTTGTCTTACAGTGCTTCCTTGCAATGTGTTCATCATCTTAAAAACACTTTTTTTCCGTTAGTCTTGTAAGCTTTCTTTGGAATTTAAAATTCCAAATTTGAGCGAATTTGGAAGTGAGTGAATAAATTGAGTGAATCTAAAAAAATAGAAGTGGAACCATCGTCTACTCATAGTTGAGTAAACAAATGAGATGAAATAGTCAATAGGAAATTTGACGCTATTCTTATTTGGCATGCATTGTATGCCTTGAGAAAAAGGGATCATTCTCTTTTCTGTGTTCACTTGAAGGTAAATACCAGTGATTACTGAGAGTCGGCAGTCTAAGCCTCATGCTACATGAGGTTTAGAAAGTGCTTTAGAAAGACATGTGAATGACCACAGTGTATTTTGTATTTGTTTTAAGCCTACATGTTCTGTTCAGTGATTTACATCAAAGAAATGCTTGTTCCATTAATAATTTTTACAGAGTGATACAAAACCTGACATAAAAATAACAGGGAATCCAACTTATACATTGTGTTAGAGCAAAGATCCACTAAGCAAAAAAACAAAAAACAAAAAAACCCCTTTGTACAATACCTTGGATAGCTTACCTCATTAGTCAGTAGCACCTCGGCATATAACGATGTAAGTCATTTGTAAGCAGGTGGGTCTTCTTCCTGATGCGGGTCAGCTTCATGCTCACACTGCATCTGCAGTAGCACCTTAGTCCAGATCAGGAGAGCACGCTGAAGTGACTCTCCCAGACCCTAGGCTTCAGTTCGGGCGAAGAGCGTGCGAACAGCATCCCTTCCAGATGCCTCCAAAGGGAGACATTGTCCAGGAGTGCATCTCCTGCACTCCAGTGACAAACAGTCCACAGGGTAAAAAAAAAAAAAAAAAAAAACTGAGGTGGATATAGTGTGGATGCTTTATAGATCCATACTCCTATTGGTCTGCACTGATTGCTAACGTAGACTTACCTTCAGAGAGCTTAGCATCACTTCTTTAGTAAAATGTTGTTTTTTTGGGTTTTTTTTTGAAGTGACTGAACACACTGCCTTCAAAAGAATATATCCAATCAAAAATAAAATGCTTTAGGGGAACAGGCCATATTTTGGTGGAAGGGATGGAAGAATAATCCAAGCAATTCAGAACTGTGGAACTGGCTTGGACGGGGAGGTATCCAGCCGGGTTTTGAATATCTCCAGGGAAGGAGACTCCACTACCTCTCTGGGCAACCTCTTCCAGTGCTCTGTCACCCTCACAGTGAAGAAGTTTTTCCTCAGGTTCAGATGGAACTGCCTGTGGTTCAGTTTCTGCCCTTTGCCTCTTGTCCTGCAATTGCAATTCATTTCAGCAGCTGCTGCTACCTAGAAATCCTTCCATCTATTGCAAGCTGTGATTTTCCAGGAAAAGGCAGCAGAAAATTAACCTGTTCATCTGAATTTGTGGTGAATGCCTGAGGAGCCTCACCTTGCTCCTGTTAGCTTATTCTCCTACATCGAATGACATAGTGGTCTGCATTTGTGCAGCTTTGCACATTTGCAAAGCGTCAGTAGGAGGCAAGAATCTTCCTCCTGGTCCCGGGCTTTGCCCCACCAAGAAATGGCATTGTTGTATGTGCAGAAGAACAAAGATTCCCTTCCTTTTCTCACCTGATGCCCTGCAACCACCCTTAGCATTTTGGGTTGCTCCCAAGCTGGTTGCATTAAAAACATCAACATTCAGGTGTGAAAATCTTGGTCAGCATGGAGCTCACCTGCTCTGCCAATGCAGTGGAAGGATTTCCAGTTTCTAATTTATGTGGGTTGCGCCACTTTTAATGCGGTAGAAGTCTGTGTTTAATCCTGGTACAACTGTTCCCATGCAGATGCTATAATGCAATCTTTAGGATAGTCCAGTAAGAGTGTGCACACGTGAGGTTGTACTCAAACAGCTAGTTAAATAGCCTTCTTAGCATAAAACCTTTGTGCAAGGCCTTGGGCTTTTTTTTTGGGTGAGAGAATAGGCTTTGCATTTCACCCCAGTCACAGCAGTGGGTCTGTGGACATTCTCATTTTATTTGGCACTGTCTCAGCTCAACTTCTGTGCATCTTCTCCGTGTTGCCACGCAGGATAATGTTTCTAGTGGACTCAGACTCTCCTGTGACTTCAGTCTGGTCTCTGAAAGAGAGATAGTGAGAGATCCTCCCAGGGAGCAAGGACCAGAGGGAGAAAAGACACTCACGATTAGGGCAGTGATACTAATTGGACAGTCTTGGCAAAGGCAACCCAAGAGAAACCAGAGCATTTTCTACACTATGATAGCACGAGTGGCAGCAGCTGAGGCTTGCATGAGACACAACGGCGTGATCTGAGCTGGAGAGAGCCTGACTCAGCCTCCAGGTCGGAGGGGTGGAAGTGGCTGGGCTTGCCTGCTGCAGCCTTTCGGATAACCTACAGGCAACGACCTCGCTTAGGTAATGCCAAGGCTTTGAAACAGTTTCCTAATCTGAGGGCAGCCACCCTGCTGTGTCAGGCTATTAAAGAAAGGCATTCTTCCTCCAGGAACGATCATCATCTTCGTTCTTTCCTGGTTCAGGTTCAGAAGCTCCTTTTACTATCTTTGCTACTGCACGGAGAAAAAAAAAAAAATCTGGGTAAAGCTGCTGTTTATACTGGAGGGAAAAGAGATGGCTGATATATTAACAACAAATTAAAGAACTTCCTGAAGGTCATGTTAAAACATGCTTCCTGACACCAACTTCAATTAGTGAATGAAGTCTCTGACTGCTTTGGAAATTTGCCCATGTCTAAGAGCTTCTTCTTAACCCTTGATTTGACTGGTTCTCAAAAACCAAATTACAAACCTTTAAAATCAGTTTGCCAACACTATGCATGAGGCAATTTTTAATTCTAATTCTTGCTAAAAGACAGCCAATCAAAATGCCCTGTGACTCATTTATTCTTGAATTGGTCTAATTTGGCCTGTGAAAGCTATGAAGAAACTTCCAAATTGCTCGTACGCCTAAGCAAATGCATTTTTAACCAGCTCAGCCCTATTTTTGGAATGAGCTCTCATGAGCACAGAACCAGTCAGTCCTTCTCATTTTTACATTTTTCATTTTGGCTGGGTTTGAGGGAAATATGTGTCATTTCTAAATTAGCTTATTATAGCCTTGTGTTGAGCTCCTATGGGGAGCATGACTGATATAAATTAAATTCCTTCATTATTTTAAATTGTAGTCTTAACAGAGGAGCTGCTACCTAAATACCCAATTATATACTTATAATAACATGACTCTGACCAAAGCGTAGTGAGGAGATGTAAGACGCTGAGTGAGCCAACTGGTCCGGCAACAACAAAAGTCTGTTGTACAGCCAGTCATTTTCCCCAGGCCTTCCTTGAAACCTAAAGAGCACTGTTTACATTAGAAAAGCTTTTCACAAAGGAGGCCCAGGCTGGGTTATGACCAGCTGGATAGCCATTAGGTGGGGAGATCTCCCTCCTTTCGCATTTCCTGTGATGCCTGGCACCCTTGGCCTGGCTGGCCTTTCAGTACTTGGTCCTGTCCATTATCCCTGCTCCACCTGTGTATAGGAAAATATAGGACCATGGTAGCTCCCTGACTGCTGGCTTTCCAATAAAGTACTGTTCAGGGTCCCTAGGGCTTTCATTTAATGTTTATGGCATTGTTTTAAGGAGATGGTTCTGCTCTGGGAAACAGCCAAAAGCATTTGGTACTTACTTGGCATCCCAACAGACCGGCCCTGCGTGGAGAAGCCTCGTGAATTGAGAGCCAGTAATACAAAGAAAAGAAGAATGACAGCAACAAGATGTAGGTCATGCTCTGGAAGAGCAGATTTGGCACGGATCATTTGAAAAGGCTATCCAGCTGGTAGCCATTCTTGCTTTCCCTCTTTGTGATAAAATACAATTATTATTTGCTGTCGGCATGAACACAGCTTAAGATTGTATAGAGAGACTGGACTTGAAAAGCATGGCTTTTCCAGAAGCACAGAATTTGTTAGCTTATCTGTATTACACATTTAGCAGTATGATACACATTTATCAGTATACCACAGTGCCGCATAGGGTAAGAAAGACATCCATCACATTTGTTATTGAGGTAGGTAAAGAAATTCTTTATTCAAAAGCTCCACTTCATCAGCATTATGAGACATTTCCGATTTGTGAGAAGTCTCATCATATGTCTATACATACACATTTATATAATGTTCTTAAAATACACTTCTTTTAAAAAATTGGTGATGGACTCAACGCATGAAGAACTGCAGTCCTCCAAACTGCCGCATATTTAACAAGGGAGACAGCAGAACCTGACCTCAGATTTTACTCATGCTGTGCTTAAGCTACTCCTTATGTAGAGCAGCGCAAGGGAGATGAAAACAAGAGCCCAAGTTGTCGAGAGATTCATTGCCCTCTGTAAAAGGAAAAAGGTGGCTGTAGCCTGCCCTCCCATTTCCTCCCTGCCTCCCCCATCAGGCAGAAAAACTTACCTGTGCAAGTGCTATAATTTAGCACCAAGCTCCTCGGAAGACATCCTGCCCGCTGGGTCTACTCTAGCCTGGGGAGCATAGCCCTTAGCTAAGGAAGCAGGGGTGCGTTTAGTTTGCGTGACCTACTCCTTTGTGACTAGAAATATAGGCTAAAAGTAATTTCCTCAGGGTTTTTTCATTGATTCTTAATTGGAGATGGCATAAAAACATGATCCAAGAAATACAAATATTCAGGCAATGCTCACGGATCCAATTCCGCGTAAAGGAGAGAGGAAACAAAAGTGCTCAACAAGTGGAGGCATGGATGATTACACACATATCGAAAGTACCAGTATTAAAAAAAATACAAAAAGAAGAACCTAAACTTGATTAGACTTGATGCTCAGCTGCAATACACAGTGACCACAGCATATTGTACATACAGATCTGTGAGGAGATAAATCCTCCTCCCAAATTCCCTAGGTGGCACATTGTCAGAGGCCACTGCTTCCCTCCCTGCTTATTCAGCATAGAAGTCACTAACATCATCATTTTTTCTCAGCAATTATGCATACCTATCTCCAAAAGATGTCCTGGATGCTCTGGGACGCTCTGACCTTGAAAGAGAAGGTCTATGTGCACCTATTTATCAATCATGGGCATCTTTATAATTAGAGTGAAAGAAAAACCTGCTGTGTTACAACAGGGAGTTCAGATGTTGATTATTCCTCTCTGCCATGAGGAAAGACCAAGAGGCCAGCTTGCATAAGGACATACTGCATGTCCGTGCAAAAGATTCGGTCCTACAGCCCCGCCATGCCTACCGTGTCCTTGCTTGTGAGCAGAGCCAATAAGCCAATTCTTTCCTTCAGCAATCAAACTGGGGAAGAAATCAGGAGAAGAGAAAGTCTGCTGGCTCAGATCAAGCCAGATTATGCTATTACAGCTTCTTTGTCAAAATGGGTCTGTGGGGGAGCTGTTCTGGACAATACAAGACTTCAGTCATGTTTATGGACACATTTATATGTTAATAGATATGTTTATAGATGGCCAAAATGACATTTTCCTGCATTTCATATATTAACATATAAGGGCATGGCATGTTCTCCTTTTCACTGTCAGTCAACTCTGATTAAGTAAAACCAGAGGAATTAGATTCATCCACTTCCCCCACTGCTCTGGGGGATCCTTCATGTCCAAGGACAAAGTGCTTGGACGTGTATGGTGACCCTACGTGGCAGAAATCAGGTAAACAGGTTTCTCGATTCCCTGCCTTGAATAGTTATGCAAGAACCAGATACAAACCAGTTCATTATCTAGGGCATGGAGTCACCAGGGAAGTGAAAGGTGGGAAGCTCCACAGGAGCAGGCGCTGCCAGGGACACAAGTGTGCAGCACGACATGGTGGCAGCAGGAAGCTGACCAAAGAGGCTTCGCATCAGAGAAGCAAGAGATAAGGACTCTCACAAAGTGATTCGGTTGAGATGTGACCAGCAGAATGGTGCAAGATCTGGACATCTCCCTGTCAGAAAGCAAATTCTGAGTCAAGCAATACCCACAATGATCTCCAGGCTGGGAAGGTTGATTTGAAGAAAATTGAAGGAGCTTAGGTAGACTATAAAATCCCTAGGACAACGGTATTTTAAGGGTAAAAGGGCAAAAAAGGAGATAAATCACTTAGAGCAGAATAAGCAATGTGAGTTGGATCATTATGTGTTTATACAACACCTAAAGTTTGCTCAGACATTTTGTGGAACAAATTAAAGTCTAAGTCTAAGACCCTTACTGTCCAGTCAGAAGCATGACAGAACAAGCAACTTAAACAAGGAGTAGGAGAAAAGAAAAAGGAGATTGAGGGATGTAATTGTAAGTAGTGGATTGGAACTCAGACAGGACAAACTTAAACTGAACATTAAAATTCACATGGATCATTAGGGCTACAGAAAAGTCTGCCAGGGTAACCGATATGAAAAATTCCATTTATCACGCCTGGGCAAAATGCTCTCTACCTCATCACCTGGGAAATGAATGAGGTGCTCTCTCCCTGGAGGAGCTCACGAACTGTTTCACATAGGCAAAGAGGCCCAGCCAGTGTCTCAGCAAGGGCCACACAGAAAAGATGCAAACAGCACAACACCGGACACAAACAGCAGTCTTTACAGGCATCATTTCCTCCCTTCACAGAAATTCAGAATGACAACTACCATGATATATAACCCCGTTACACAGAGATATAATGCTAAAATGGGGTTTTCAGAAATATGAGGAGTGCTTTGGGAAGCTCCATTCCTGTTGTATGAGGCATAGGACTGGGAATGTATTCAGACTTCCAGACAGAGAGATGGGTTGGATTCTTTGCTGTCTTGCTTCACATTAAATCGTTTAATACCATGAGGTCTGTACAACAATTCTGTATCACAACCGTATCATCATGCTGACTTTATAGCAGTTTAAAAGCCAGAACAGGACACAGAGTATCAGGTCTTTATCATCATTCTTATTTAAGATGCATATACTGGAGGCACCGAAAGACCAGACATCTTACAGCTCCTTTATGCCAGGAATTTCCCCTGGAGTCATTACTAATTACACTGGAGTTAGATCACAATCAGGTCTCAGGGCAGTTTTATTGATTTCCTCATTCTATTTCAGATTCCTTACACTTGCCCCTTACTTGCTCAGCAACTGTGAAAATAATGACTGCAATTAATACCAAGAAAAACTGGCGAAGAGAGAGACTTCCCTCACATTCAGCAAAGCAAAACACCTCTGGGAGTAAAGTAACAAGATTTTCGTTGTTAGGGTGCAGTAAGGAGGTTTACAAAAAATGTTGTCTTTCAAACAAAATTTCATTATCGTACCTTACAAATCATAGTCCACCAATAAACACATTTCTCGAGGACTTGCTGCATCATCTGTAGTTTTTTCCCTACTGAAACTTGCACAGGGCTCTAGGAACTTATATGCCAGAACTGACCAAGTGGTCTCCGCAGTGTAGGGTGTTTTTTCCAGCGTGGCTGAGCCTGAACATATTTGCTTTGAATAGGTAAGATTAACAGAACAGATAAAGTTTGCCATCTAGAGGCACAGTACAGAAATCCACTTTTCTTCCTTACTGAACCTGGTCTTGCAGTTACGCCTGTGAGTATAAGCAGGCCAACAAAGGCAAGCAACGCATTTTGGCATTGATCGTAACTAGCCAACTTATTTAAACTATTCAAAGGGCAAAGCACAACAGAGACTGAACTAAGAGGAGCTGTAGACCTGACATAAATTTGCTCTTTTTGCCATTCAACTTCTCCCTCCCTTTCTCATCCTGTAAATTGACTCCTACTCCATCTCCTCCCCCACCCCCCAAATATTGGACTGTGAAGGCTTCCTTCACCTTTTTGTGCAAAAGCAAGAATGGACAGCAGAGGGATGAAGAAATGGTGCCCTAGGTCTCTCTCTGCCTGTCTGGTATCTGGAGGCTGGATGAGATGACTGCCTGAGGCCTCTTCTACCATAAACTATCCCATGGCTCCATGGAGCCCTGTGGTTGTGGCCTCTATTCCCTAGGCAGAGCCTGGGGCTGAGGAAAAGCAAGGCCAGTCTGAGACCTGTGCTCCAAAACAGCAGGGACACAGGGCAAGCTGTGGCTGAAAGACCAACAGTTGTACAGCACGATGTGATGGCAGAAAGCTGACGCCTGCAATGAGTCTTGCCAGAGAGACTGAGGACCATAGAGGGGTACTTCCATCCATTTACGATCTATAGCTCTTCTCCTGAAGTGGTTGCTACCCTCCCCCAGCAAACTAGCTCTTTTCTTTTAAAGTGAAAGAGACACTAGCGGCTCCACTTCTGCAGACCTTGCCAGTCCAAATGTTGACCCAGGACGTGAAAGCTTGGGGTTCAATTCCCTCATCTGCTTTGAGGGACTGAAATATCATCCTCCCTCTCCACAGAAAGATAGATTCTTCAGACTACGGAGAAGGCCCAAGAACAAGGATGCCCAGCCTCATGCACCTAGGAGATTAGTCCCATCATATGTGTATGGTTTTGAACTCAAATAGCACAGAAAGAAAACATCTAAGTCTGCCCTCAGAACCAGACCTGGAATACAATGGGTCCTAGACCACAGGGAGCTTATAGATCTTAGCTAAGCTCTTTCACTACTAAGACTTCAGGTCTGAGTAACCTGTCCCCCAAAACAGGTTACTCAGTGGAGGACGGTGCTGTGACATGCTCTACTGCACGGCCAGTGCACTTCCCACAGGGCTTGCTGCTTTCTCTCATCACCACTGACATCTTGCTTGCCCCCCAGGAGGAGCCACAAGCAGGCTGAGCTGCAGGAATCAAGCCTGGAGACTCTTAAGAAACTTCATATCTGGGCCAAAAGGGCAGAGACTGGCAAACAAGAGCTGTAGACAAAAAACAAAACAAAACAAACAGGTTATGGGGCTACTGCTTCAACCTGGACCATAGAAGCAGAGAGGCCTCCACAGCACAGGGTCTTGGAGCTGCCTGACAAGCACACTTGAGAAAGCAGGGGTAAGATGGTGCAGCTCAGCTTTGCGGTAAAATCCCACACGCATTTTGCAAACCCTGGGCAGGACATGCAACTGTGCCAGGACTGACAGACCAGCTGTACATGGCTCACTTGCTTGGTAAAGCTGACAGGTCACCCATGGCAGAGCAGTACACGTGGGTCAGAGTGGAAGGAAGGAGTCCATGCTGGGCAGGCACGAATGTGCCCAGGCTGCAAGGCCAAGGAGAATCAAGTCTCCTGACCTTCACCACAAGAAAGCTGCCCTGGCTGTGCGCAATCCAGTCGAGGCTGCTGTGCCACTCACCCCAAACACGTAAAGCACCTCCCAGCTACTTTCTCTTGCATAAGAGTGCATTAAGTAAGTGGCACGACACAGCATGATGGTGCAATTATTTGTCTACGTGCAACGCTAAGCACAAGGTCATCGATGTTGTTTGTTAAAATGCCTCAGTTTTGGATCTTAGCTTCTGCCTTGAGCACAGAGGCTTCAAAGAGGTTACAAGAAGAGTGAGCACCATTCTAGTTTCACTGGGTGGAAAGTAATATCTTCTCCCAGCATTAGGCACACACAGCAGGGTATAACAGTCAACAGAGCTGCACATTAATTTCTATTACATCCAAAGGGGAGGACTTGGTATAGTTAAACAAACAGCTCTGTCCTGCTTCTTTTAAAATCAAAGGGAGTGTTGCCACTTACGGAAATTAAAAATAGGATAATGTTCTCTGTGCTTTTGCCTTTTCACGGGCACATTAATATCACAGAAGTCACATCTCTGTGGAAGCCAATGAATAAGATTTTGCTTCCTCACACCAGAAGTGAATGCAACCCATCCTGAACTGTCATCTGTTAGGCTAATTACGAACTCATCAGTTCAAAAATTCTTCTGAGTTTACTTTTAGGGATCAGTGTGGTTCATTCTCCAAAGTGTAATTTTTAGCATTGTGATAGCGTACCTCAGGACCTATGTTTAACTTCTGAACTACCACCCCTTTTTGGGCTGGGAAGCCAGTGGCAATTAGATGAGTCCTCCCCAGTTCAGTGCTGGCCTGATCTGTTACCCACCCTGACTACCTCATTGTTTAATCATACCTTACTCCTCTTAATGAGGCTCATTTATCTTTCTTTCGAGTTTCATACTATTTCCTGCTTTAAGGAGATTTATGATTAAAGAAAGAGAAATGCTTCTAATTGATCCGCTTTAGGTCACAGTATCTCTTGCAAGAGCATCAGTCAGCGGTGGTAAACATCCGTTTGACATGAATTTTCCTTTTTATATTCCATTTTGGAAGTTTTAAGAGAGCTAAAGCTCTGCTGATATAGGGTGAGCCGTCATTTGAGAAATAATAAGTTCAGGGTACAGGCAATAGAAATCCCTCAGATCTCTTACAGCCTGGTGGTGATTAGAGGATTTAGCTGACCAGACTGGGAAAACCTCTTAATCAAGATCTGCACTTTGGACATTAACGTACATGTGTATAAGCCTCTGAACACAGCATGGTTCAGGCAGTCTGTAACAGCCTACGTGCAAGGCTGTGTCAGTCTACGTCAGCCCAAAGAAGACAAAAGTTTCCAAGTTCAGCTATTTATTGAAATGGTAAGAAAGAAGCAATCGCCTTGCTCACCAGCCCACCCCAGGGCACACTGGTTACTTGAAAAAGGTAGGGAAAAAAGTCAGTGAAACTTATTGAATTTGCACTAAGAATGAAGTGTACAGATGTTCCATGTTCTTTTGGAAGTAAACCGACTTTTACACGTCCTTAATCAAAATAGTTATTACTGCTTTTTGGCCTAGATGGAAATCGATGACAGTTGTTACATAAAGGGGTGCAGATCTTTCAGAGAACAATTCACAGTAGGTTAAGTCCCTGGGGGCACTAATAGGCCTAAGTGGCTCTAAGGAGCCTCACCAGGACCCGCCATGGGCCGGGGCACCCCATCTTGCCCTGCCCTGCCTGTCGGTGGCCCTGAATGGATCCCTGGATGGACCCCTTGATGGTGGCATGGCTGTGCTGGGGTCACCGCAGCTTCCGCTTGTCCCTTTGCGGGGCAGCCCTGCTCCCACTCTGCCCTGGCACACTAGCTGAAAAACAAACGTCAAGCATACCTACTGCTTCAAAGCCTGAATCACGCTGGAACGAGGGATCCTTTTGGATCCTTTCATCAGTCAGGCAAACACGTGTCGGGAGTTATGTGGTTATCCTTGGTGCTGACCTAGGGTTGAGGGACTGATTTGATAAGGTCTCAAGGACTCTTCTACTTCCATTTTGCTATAATTCTCTAATAGATTGGGCTTAGATTCATCCCTGAAATCAATTGCATTTCACCGCAAATATTGGATTCTTGGGAGTCTTCCAAGTCATCTGCTGGAGGAGCCTGGATTTGCACAGCTCCTCTGTAGTTCAGTTAGCTAATATGCATGTGAGGATATCACATTAAAGGGAAGAAGAGCTCACAAATGCCCGAAAAGTTGACTGATTTTTTATCCTCTAGCTGGTTGTAAAACACTTGGCTGCAAGAATATCCTATCCTATTTTCAAATTCACAAACTTCAGCTGCTATGGCAGCAACATTATCCTGCTCCTTGTAATGCTTCAGAACTGAAAAAAAACATAGAAATAATTTCCAGCTTTGCAGTTTCATCAAAGATGTTTGGCTATACAGCTTCTTTCAAATAAAACTAACCTATTGATTCTGAGTCTTCATCACCTTGAAATTCATGCAAGTTATTCATATCTGAGCACAAGGATTTCAGAGCTAGGACTCGCTGCTGCCACGATGATCATGTTTCTTATATATGGGTTTCACGAGGACAAATAAGTATGCCAGGTGCAAGGAAGACAAGAATCAGTCTGCTCAACAGCTTAGCCTTTATTTTGTTCCCAGGATCACCTATTCTGCCCGATTCCCACTTTTTGCACTATATATGCTAAAGGGATAAACACAAAGATAGAGTTGTCAACTACTGTCAACTTTATTTTGCCTGCTTGCTAATGACAAAGCTGATTAGCTCCTTTTGGATGCAGTTTCTTTATTAAATCAGGAAATGGTGGGCTGCACTAGTTTTTCGTTATTTAATTGTTCTGTTAGCCCAATGGAGAATGCTTGAGTCACATAATAGCTTTGTGAATATTGTGAAGATCCATCTAGACCTTCCTGAGGGAAACAAACATGATTACCTCCAACAGAAGTAGACAGGAGAGGAAGGAGACCGCCGTTTACCCAACAGAGATCAATTTAATTCTATCATCGACTTCATTAAGCCCAAGATTTCAACCAGATTCCAACTTTACAAAGAATGTATTTCAAAAAAAAAAAAATCATAGAAAAACAAACTTTGCCTGGACTGAATCAAGAATATCCTGTACTCAGTGTAAGATTTGATTTAAAACAAAGTAACTTCTAGGCTTGTTTTCAAGGAGGTTAAGTGGACATATCATAGAGAGGTCTCCAAACTGATGGATCCATTCTTGTAATAATGTAACTTTATGAGCCAGCTCGCTAGAGAAATGCTATCTGCATGAACTGCCTAGCCCTTCTCACTCATTCTCCAAAAGAAATGATGGAGAATACCATTCAGTTACGTTGTTCACGAGGCAATTTCTTGGGTACTCTGATTTAGATCTTCCAGTATTCAGCAAAGGATGTCTGAATTCACTCATCGTTTTTTTCACTGAATACGAAGGCTTGAGGATTGGAGCACACAGCACATGAAGGAGAGACTGAGGGAGCCAGGTTTGTTCAGCCCAGAGAAGAGAAAGCTGGTGGCGGACATAGAGAAGACTGAGCCAGAGTCTTCTCAAAAGCACACAGGGAAAGGGTAAGAGGCAACAGTCAGAAGTTGAAATGCTGAGAGGATACAAGGAAAAATTTCTTCACCACGAGGGTGATCAACCACTGGAACAGGTTGGCAAGAGAGGTTGTGGAATCGCCTTCCTTGATGATTCTCAAAACTCAACTGGAGACAGCCCTGAGCAAACCTGAAGCTTGTACCAGCACATTGAATTAGGTGATCTTCAGAGGTCCTTTCAAATTTAAGCTATTCTCTGAGAGTGACAATTTGATAACCAAGAAGTTCACTAACCAGGAATTCATGAACATTAATATCACTGAAAATTTCAAGCTTCACATGAATGAATTTCAAAGCCTATCACACTCATTTTTTATTCTTTCTAATTTGTTATTTCATTACAAGGTACATTCTGGCTGATGAGCTGAGAAAGCTACTTATTTATAACGGAAAGGAAATCCCAGCGAAGTCCCCATGAGTGCAGTCTGATCACATCTGTGTTCATGCGACTTTATTTTTAGAGGGGAACAAGAAGAAACTGAAAATTGGAGGGGAGATCTCACATTTTAAGGCAGAATTTCCCAATTCCCAAGTGCATTCATCTATTTGTAGCCCCATTTCCAGCTGTACATCTGGGCTCACAGCTAATAGTCTAATTGCTCTAAGGGCACCAGAGAGCCACAAATTCTTGTTGTACTGATGACCTCTTAAGAGGCTTCATCTCACCTGCCATTCATGATAGCACATCATCTTTCTGACAGCTGCAGTTATTACTTCCACAGGAAAGTCCAGATTAAGAAAGGCTGAGTGTATATCAAAATAATGCCTCAAGAGGTCAAAAATCCTGACATTTCTGAACCAGTAAGTCTTACTACAGCTTTTTGTCAGCTTTTCTTTGCAAGATTAAGAGCTAGAAGTTTCCTCTTTCTCACGAAAACCTCTCCCCTTTGTGAGCTCTCCTCCTTCCAATCCTGCATCTAGATATTTTCAGTCCATGATTTTAAGATCTAGCTTGTGATGTAAGTACTTTGATTAGTAACTTGACCCAGCATGAGTGCCTTTCTCAACAATTAGCTGACAATAATTAATATGGGTTCAGAGACTTTTATCCAGGATCCAGAAGTTAGTGCAATAAGAAAAAATTAGTAGGATGAAGTATGAAATAGAGCACCACAAGCCTAGAAATTGCTTTTATTTATATTAATGCATTTTATAAAGGCCTACACTATTTTCCTTAATTTCATTACCCACTTCTTTTAATATTCTTTCAAAGCCAATTGTGATGCTCTTTGCCTATCGAGAATGCTGTAGATAGCAAAAAGGTTCCATTATTTCACTGTGTTCTGGTACTTGCCTACCTGATATCGCTTTGCCTCTCCATCTCTACCTGTTCCCTGTGGCACAAAGCTCGTCGTCAGAGACTTCAGAAAAATAACTAGACATACATAAGGACACTTTCTAATGCGGGCAGTTTCTGAGAGACATGTGTGTGTATGTTAAGGGAATTGTTTTCCTGCAAGCATTTCTCTCCACACATAACATAATGACTGACTGTGTACATCCCCTCTAACTGCTGAATCACTCTCAATTTTCTTCTCTTTGATAAATGTCATGGTCGTTTTTCCAAACGACTGAATGTGTAATATCACTATACAGCTAACTGCCAGACTTGTAGTCTTTCAGCTCAGAAATGCTGCATATTGTTTTGGCCTTTTCAAAGCTAAATTCCTCTTACAAAATGGGATTTGTAATTTTTGAAGATATTTTGCCCATTAGTATTCTGGGGCTGATGACAGGAAGAAAGTAGAAGAAATATATCACAGGGCAGAATGGCCTTCCTATACCAAGTATTCTTATTTGGAGCAGAATATTTATTTAATACAAGGACAGATAAATATGTCAGTTGCAATACCTGATGATCACACTTAAATCATGTTTGTCTTCTTAAATACATGACTGCTGGCTTGTACTGTTTCTGCACTTTGAACACAGGAATCCGTTTGCATTTTTCTTCCTATTTCAGGCAAGCCTCTGATACACACATCCTCAATCTTACTTGACTAATTTAACCAATTGTTTCAGGTTACCCGCTCCATGAAATGTCAAGAGTCTCTCTTCCTCGATATGTTCTTCACTTTACACTTAAATAGTTCCAAATTACCATGCAGTACCAGCGGGAAAGGCATATGAGATTGAATGAATACCAAATGAATTGATTATGTCAGTACAAGACAACAGCAAATAGCACGAGAACCTGAAAAAACACTTCCTGAATATAAAATCATGCACAACTAACTAAACATGCCCCAAGCTTGGCAACCTAAATTAGCAACATCTATGGGCTTTTAATTGTGCCCTGGCTGGCAGCTTCTTGCCTCTTTACGCAGGTCCCAGGTCCCACGAGCATACCTAACCCCTAATTTGCAGCGTGGCATGCCGTGCAGGAGAGCTCGCCAGCGTACGTCCTGTGTCACATCAGTGCAATTAGAGGAAATGATTCCTAAACCAAATCATAAAGTGGGAGGTCCCTGATTTTTGTATAAGAGCCAAGCTCCGATTTCAGCCAACCGATCCATTGTAAATTGCTCTTTAGTTTAGGATGAAAGAGAGAGGGTATACAACTGCATTGTAGAACCTTGTTCTGCACCTGTATGTTTCTGAGGACTCGTCCTATTTGTGAGACAACGGCCATTTGGTTGTCAGACTCCCCAGTGTCCGTCTCATACAAAAGATGGAGCATCACATCCTGAGCTCCTCAGAAAAACTCCTCAGGAAAACTGTGCATGCTCTTTTCTGAGGTGATTTTCCAAGACTAAAAATAAAACGACTGAGATGCGTTAGGTCGAAACTCTCCCAAACTATGAGCGTTAGCAAGCTGTGCCCACCTCCTGTAGCATAGGTCTTTTTTCTAATTCAGTAGACGGTTGCGGTGAATTATGATGAACACTGTAACTTTCTATAAGCATTCACTGACTGATGATACACTCAGACAAGACCCTTGTCTTTTTAAGTGCATTAAATCATTGCACTGAGCTTCCAATATTAAGCCAAACGCATAAACTGGGCATTCTCATTCCCTAAAACAGAAGGACAAACTTCTGACACAAGGCAAATTCAATTTCATTTCACCATTGAAGGGTTTGCTAAATGAAACTTTTTGAATATGGCACTAAATACAACAGATCTGAGGACAAGCCACAGTCCAAAGACTCTAGCTAAACCTATGAAATGACAAATTCCTAGTACACATCCCACAGGGAATGACATCAATTAAGACAATGATGGGCACCTCAGAAAAAAGCAGTCGCTTCGAGAACAGGGTGTCTCTTCCTCATCTTTAGAAACAAACACGGGTTCAGCAGTGCAGGGCCTTCTACTCTCCTAGTTGTATTTTGCTTTGGCAAAACATAACTCATGAATTTTCAACAGCTTTATCTGATCCATCCTGTCACAAATAGCAGAAAACGCCATACCTGACATTAGATCATAGCTGGCTTTTCACATACAGCCTCATGAAAAACACAGCCCTACAGAAACCAAAAGCTGATTTCACTTCTGGATTGAGGTACCAACTCTGCATTACAAATCCTGGCCAAAGTACTTTAACCTAGATGGGACACTTACTTAGTAAAAAACATGAGATGGGCTCAGAGATGAAATACACTGGTTATCTGGGATAAGCTGATGTTGACGTCCAGAAAGATTTGCACTGCACCAAGAAGTTTTGGTTCTAAGTCTGGAATAGATTGGCTCACAGCAGAAACTGGGATTAACACAGGAAACACACCTAATTATAGACTATGCATGTGCCATGCCAGGCGAGTGGCTGTTTGAGAACAATGTCATTTCTAATTTGCCATGATGCTGCTGTATTAGGATCATTCCAGTAACCATCATCAACATTTTCAGCTGACTATGAAGCAGCTAGCCCACAGTAACTCAAATGAGACACGTCAGCAACTAAATAACTGCGAACGCGGCACCAACCTCTTGTTCTGGGTCTTCTAAATGTTCTTCAAGGCTGCAGCACGTCTATTCTCCCTAAGCTCCCTCCCCTGTCTCTGCTGAGAATCCACAATCCCGAGTGAGTCACTTACTTACCCCTTAGGCAGCACACCTGCACACGTCCTCTTCCACCAAAAGGGACACGTAGCAGCTATCATACGGAGCGAGAAGCAAAGTAAAAACTAGTCAACATGAAAGGGAAAGAACAGAGGCATCTCAAATATCACCTGTCGATGCCTTATTCTGAATTCTCTGAATCTGATTCACAGGCCTGAGGGTACCTAAGTCCTTTCTTTCCTAAAAAATTACACAATGGGTGGAGGAGGAAGGTATATCACTACATTTTAAAAAATCTGACTGTAGGAGAGGCTGCTCTTCTTTCCCCCCCTTTTTTTTTTTTTTAATTTTCGCTCTGGCCTCCAGGCTGGTGTACTTACACAGAACAACAGAGACGTGGGTTCACTTCCTTTTGCTGTCAGAGAGGACTCAAACTCACATTTCCTGTAATGGCCTATTCCAAAACACAGCTGGGGCGTTCTCAACTACTCTTGTTGGAGAAGTTCCACTGAAGCCCCGAGGAAGCAAACAAGCTTCTGTAATCTCCTGACTCCCAACGCCCAATGGACAGGAGGAACGCGCTGGATTCTTGTCCCTTCTCCAGGGATTGTGTCTATATTTTGTCTAAGTGACTGCTTCATGATAGCTGTATAGATAATCACAGGAACAGGGATGTACCCACATCTTTCACCTCCACAGCAGTGATCTACCTACTGGGTTATAAAGTAATTTTCCTCTTCCCCTCCCACCCCCAGTGAATCCAAAAGGCCGCCCAAATGAGTAGCTCACAGAGTCATGCTCAGATACTGTCTCATTGTGTCTACATCTCTCTCTCTGGCCCAGTGAATCACAGAGAATCATGAGAAGGGAGTGACAAGCCTTCACCTATGATTCCCACACACACCCAGTACTGTTAGGTCCCCAGTCTCGCCTATTGTCTAGTGGTTTAAACAGCTGGGAAAGATGGGGTTGAATCCCTCCAGGCAAATAAGGGAAATGAACCTACTCTTCTCCAACACGCTTGGTGAGGGCTCCAACCACTAAACCTTTGGGTTAACAGAGATGGGTCCAACATGGACCTCTGGACATATTTTCAAGGAAACCAGTGGTTATGAGCAAATTTTGTGCAGGGCCTAAGATGAACACGCAACTGATTGGCACGCTGACTAGACAGAGGCTGTCAGTGCAATGGCTGGAGGAACACCTCACCTGTGAACCTCAACAGCAATGAGGCATCTGAGCAGCGCTGAGCCACATACCGCGTGAGTCCGCCAATGCCCAGAAGCAGAACTTCAAGGCACCTCAGGAACTCAAGGGTCAAGAATGTAAGCACCACCAGTAGACACGTCAAGCACAATTTAAATTTTATTGGCCTCATTTCTAAGAGAGTTAAAAATCAGACTGAAGAAAAAATGCAGAGCCTAATCTTTATGAACAGCAATCCAGTTCCTTAAGCAGTCCTTCCTTTGATTTGTATATGATTTTGACTGAAGGGTGACCTACTATTTTGACCACATTTAGAAGTATGCCATTGAAAGTAAATAAAACATAAACTGTGTCTGAAATATATTAGTCATGTTAGAGAACACAGAGTTCAGAGGCTTCTCCTGGAAAAGATGATTTCTGTTCTGTGATTTCAGCCTCTTGGCTATTATTAGAGCTTGTAATAATCGTCATTTTTGCTTTGAGATTTGAGAAGGACTTAAGTTCCACAGAAAAAGGAATGTGTCTCAATAATTTATTTTAAAGAAATATAGACTTAGTTTTCAAATATCTAGAGGACTTTCTATGTATAGTACTGTGGAAATACTCCATTAATTACTTTTCTTATCCATAGAAGGTAAACATGTATCTGCCATTAGTCCAAAGATTTTGTTTTGCAGCAACGGGAAAGAGTCTGCGTTCACACGAAATTGTCTTTTTTCCAAATGCTCTAAACATTGAGAAGTGACCCACTTAAAGAATGTTTTATCTACAACATATATATATACAGTGTTTTGAAGTGTTTATACTCTCTTCATTCCTCCAGTATCTGGGTTTGTATTGTGCTAGGCTACTCCTTTCAATTTTTTTTCACATTATGGAAGGGATGATTCTTCTATAAAACTTCCAGCACATGCAATTTAAAAGCGAGTCTTTGTACTGCAGGATTTTCCACAGAGTTTTGGTTCTCAGAAGAATTTGTCTTCACTGATGTGAAGACAACATCTCAATACTGATGGGGACAGTCCACTTACTAGAAGGGAAACACTGTCTTTTGTTGAGATGAAAGTTTCTTTATGTCTCTTCCATCAATTTGAAGCATTGTGACATTTCCTATCACTGTAGCACAATAATGTTCCTTCTGGGAAATGCACAGAATATACTAATGAAAATGTTCATATATCAGAGGGATTTTTTTTTCCCCTGTAAAATGGTAAAATTATTCTTGTTCTAATATTACTAGGCCACAGCAGAGAGAAAGAATAATTGCCTGTAAATAATAGGTCCAAATGACCAAGCATGACATTTTTAAAGTTCAAATCCTTTCATTCTTAGTTATCATACATTGCATTAAGGCTACTCAAAAACAGTATTTGTCAAGCCACTGTGTACCAAAGTGACTTATTTTGTAGTACAACAGTAACAAATGAAACAGAGTTTGCTGAGGTTTGCTCTCAGTTTCCTCTTCCAACTCCTGTGCCATTTTAAACAAATAACATACTGGTGAGGTGAAGAGGACAGAATAAAGTACCAGAGATCACCTGAAGGTCAGCATACAGCAGGTTTCTTCATATTAAATTTGCCAGAGCTACGCTAGCTTTCTAGCCAACAAAACAATATTCGGCATACCAGAAAGGCAAAGAGCGAAACAGTTAAGAGATTTAGAAACCAGGAAACTGCTTTTCAAGGCTGCAGAAAGCCTGCTCATTACAACATCAGATCATTGACTATTAGACAGATAAAATCCATGGTTTTCAAAGCAAACATCAAGGAGCAGTGCCTGGGTTCAGAAATGGAATACACAGCTCTCAGAACTGATCCTCAGTTTACATACACAGAAAACTTGTCACTCTTTCTACATATTTTATGGCAGGTTGTAAGAAACAGATAATGACTCTCCTCATTTCCATTACAAAGCTCTGTTGAGAGACTAATAGCAGCCTGCAGCAGCTTAAGTGAGCAAAACCAGTTCCAAAAAAAAAAAAAAAAAGAAAAGAGAGAGAGAGAAAAGAAAAAAAAAGAATATTTTCTGAATTCTGATTCACACTCTAGGTGTGATGCACTTCCCTTTGCCCACTGTACGTTACTCTGTGGCAATCACTCCCCTTTCAGAATGACTGTTTGACCAATTCTTCTTCAGGTCTATACTCAAAACTCAAACAACTCAAGGATTGCTTCAGCCACAAGCGCTTTCACACAGTTTGAGCCAAAACTGCCCCAAGGAAGACTTAAATCACGCTGGATGAGAGTTCTGACAGCGCTTTTAATGGGCCAAAATTTCACTTGCCATGTGGCAATAGAGCAGCCAGCTAGATCAACAGGAGGACTTCCTGAAAGCATGAAATCGCCCTGGATCTGGTTGGACACATGTTGGAGGTCAGACAACACCCGGCCTCAGTGTTTTCACTCTTGTGTTAACGTTGACTTTCCCTATGTTTTTTGCTCTGTGGTGGTTTCATTTATTGTTTTATTTTTAGGACAACTGACTTTCCAGGCCAAGTCCTGGACTTCAGACATTTGCTCTCGGATGTCAGAAAACATGGGTCTTGTTTAGGGGAGAAGAGAACCCAAAGGTCTTGTAAGAATGACAATATCAAATGCTCAGAAACTGCCATGAAGAGCAGGAAAAAAAGAGTATTTTGACCTGTTTGGGCGGGAGAAGCATCCAAACTTGCAAGAGTCAAGTGGCTGTCTCAACATTTTGGCCACTAGAGATTGCTGAGGATAAACAAAGTTTTTATTGAAATGAGGTTGCACTAGTTAAGAAATCTCTAATTAGGAAAAAAAAGAATGTATCAACATCCACAAATAAGCAAGCAAACAAGTCTGTGGGAAGGCACTGCAAAAAGCACAAATCAGATGGAAATGTGGCAAATGGGAAAAAGGTAGAAGAGAAGAAAAAGAAGGCTAGAATAAATGGATGAAATTACTTTACAGGCAACGTGTTTTGCAAATGGCATACTGAATCTTCATTGATCTTTGGACCTTTATGGCATCCTCACACATACGCCTTCCCAGGAGGGAGACACTGATTTCCCATTACTAGTTCCCTCTTCTCCTATGCTTTCAGACTGTCTATACTTCACCTTCAGTTTAATTTTTGAAAAGCTGAAAGAACTGCTCATCTCATGTCCTGATGTCGTCTATTCTCCCCCTCCCACCCACACTGTTTCTAAAGCAAGTCCTGCATCCTCTATCCTTTAAGTGGTTTTAACAAAACAACATAAGGAGGTAGTATTTTTTTGTGTTTACTTTCCCTCATTGAGATGTGGGTTTCTGACAACAATGTTGGGCTTGTTTTGAGAGTCATCCACTCTCCAGTAAAACTTGATCAAACCTGTTGCATCCTGAAGCAATTGAGCAAAGAAGAGTTATGGTTGCTCTAACTTAATCACAAGAAAAAACATGTAGGCGAGATGTAATTATCAAGGGTACCGGCATCTGATAACATTTACAGCAAACAGAGAATTAAAAGACTCAAGCCAGAAGCAAATCAGTGGAAGGTTTTTCTCCCTTTTTTTTAAATAACTGACTCCTGATTTTTCCCTAGCGTTGCACGTAAGGCTCATCTCCGCCAGATAATCTATCCTGAACATTTTTCTTCACTGGATGGTGGAGGTTGAATTTCAGGATTCTCCTTCAACACTGGAAGTACTTGAGATCCAATGGATAAAATATCTGGAAAGGATGAGCACAAGGGCTGGTTCATCAGGTATATACCAAAGTTTGTCTGAAAAAAGCAAAATATTCATTGAGATGCGACTCATGCTAGAGTAATAAGATCTACAGAGGATCTCACAACCCAGGTATATTCAGAAAAACAATATTACTTTAAGGACAAGG
This sequence comes from Struthio camelus, assembly GCF_040807025.1. Classification (NCBI taxonomy): domain Eukaryota; kingdom Metazoa; phylum Chordata; class Aves; order Struthioniformes; family Struthionidae; genus Struthio; species Struthio camelus. The sequence continues at coordinate 70,112,339 of NC_090943.1, forward strand.
ACATATGCATGATCTCCATGTAATTAAGAACATTTTAACTGATTAGCTCTAATAGACTGGTAAACAAGAGCCAGTCCCATGCTATTCAGGGAGAACACTGTATGTAACTGGATAAATAAGTTCATCATGAGTTCCATAGTACCACATATGTAATTTACACTCCCTCACAGTCTTGTCATTTAATGACTGCTCTGGCTTTTGGACAAATACAGTTAATGTCTTTTTACAAAATAAAGGGCAGGCAGTGCGAGAAAGTATATATGTTCAAACAGTGAGGAAAAGTCTTACATCTCTAGCATGAATTATTCGCTTCGTTAACAGAACTTTGCTTTGTCTAGCCTTTGTGACTGTTCCCTTCATTTGTTTTTATGAATATTTCAGTATATTTTACAGAAAATATTCAGAAAGCTTGTTTTATTAGGACTACCGCTTGTTATCATTAACTCTGAAGCCATCCTACATAAGAACTAATACTTAAATGTGTGTCCTTGTGATACAGCACAATCAAGAAAAAAGAAACAGGGCAACTACTTCACCTGCTGACTGTACAACCCTCCCAGGCACTGAAAAACTAATCTGCTATGTCTGCACTCAGACAAAACACTTACGTGTGGTCTTAATTTTAAGCACGCGAGACACTCCAGTTACAGCTGTAAACAGTTGGGTGTAATATGGAAATACCACATTAGCAGACTGAGAAAATATTTTACCCAATGTGGCTTTGTTTTCCAACAGTGGGAAACTTCAGGAATGTGGAGGAAAAAACAGCCTTGCAACCTCAGGATAACATTTCCCCAACAATTAGAAAGCAGTTAATTGAAGAAATATGTCAAGTAAGAAATAAAGAGGAATGCTAAAGACTATGTTACATCGGTAATTGAATTGCAGACTTCAGAATGTCTTTGTTCCCCAAACTGAGGAACCTGGAAACCCAATGCCTGTTTTCTTGTCAATTGTTAAAAGTTTCAGTATAAAAGTATTTGGTTTTGGCACACTACAGCCAAAGTGTTTGGTTATCAGTCACGCCAAAGTGTAAAACAAATAAATAGGCAAATGAAATTGATTCGGTATGTCTATGAAAAAACTCATTTTTTAAAACGAAACTCTCTTCTCCTTTTCCATTTCCTGATGACATTTACTGCCATTGTTCAGATAGATGTTCCTGAAATAGAGTGATCTGCAATCACAGAAGGTTTAGAAAAATATACTAGGTAAAGGGAACTGCAATAAATAATAATAAAACCCCCATCATTTATTAGCTGAATTTAAGGGAATGTGCTTGACAGTCTTAATATGAAGGTAGCAAGTTTTCTCCATTCTTACACTATCTAATTAAATAAAAATACGGTAATGAAGTAACATGGAACACCTTTAAGTCTTTGACGAGATAGTGAGATTTAAGGCTGAGACATACTGTCAAGTAAGAGAGATGCTATAAAGCAGGGATCTAACAATACATTGCCTCAGTATCACTCAGGATTCTGTTCTGCTTCGTTTGTAATCCTAAGCACTGAAAAAGCCAGCTCCCAAGTAGAGTTTTCTTTGCTATTTCAGCTATTCCTTCATCTCACTGGCATTTCACATATACCGGGCATGTATTGGACCTGATGAGGCCGACTCTATTACACCTTTTCTATTCTATGACACCTTTTGGATATCTGTGACCATAACGATATCAAAACTTTTAGACATAAAGTAGATCTCTGTGGTCAGTGTCCTAGTATTTAATGCTAAAGGAATGACTGCAGGAGAGTACAACCCAAAACCAATAGCACAGTGACTGTGTCGGATCAACCATGATGATAACATGGAAAAGTAACTATTTCATTTTAAATATTAAAGTATATAATATTATTATCTTGTATTTATTTTTCTCTTATTTGGTGACAAGCTGCCATTTCTTTCTTGGTACAAATGACGTGGTTTTCAGCCTTGTGGTTAATATCCTGGATTTACTTCCTATACTCCAATGCAAGGATGACACTTGCCTTAATTCTATTGCTTTAAAAATGAGGCAATCAGAAACTAAATGCTGTAAAATCAATAAAATATTAGTCCATGCTATACCACATTTCACACAGGAAGGAATTTTATAACTCATCAATATAGGTGTACTTATTTTATCCGTGAACATTTTTTTATGTATTTTTGTCACTGCATTGACAGCTTGATTTATTTTAAAACAAGACTAAAATAAACCTGTGCAGATTGTTCACTGTGAACAATTTAATTTACCTGATTTCTGTTGTTCTGCATAATTTAAACAGGTTTTGATTTTTATAGCACTTTAAACCATTCAAAATTATTTAAGAAAAGGCATATAGGAATATATCTTATCTTGAGGAGTCCTCAAATACTGTTTTAACACTTTTCATCAATCTTTTCCTACTCTGATTGGGCATCTAAAGTCTCATAACATTTTTCTGTTGCTTTGAGACTGGATGATGCCTAAGGCGTTTTCAAGGTGATGGTACACATATTCAAGTGTTAATACCGACTTGGATGAGTGTTTTCCTGTAAGAACATTCTCATTTCTGATACCTTTCTTTTTGTGAATGTTTTTAGGATCAAATTTCACTTGTGATTACCAGAAGTAGATTTAACATCTTTTAAGTAAATTTCCCGGGTTTTTTTTTGCAGTAGTTACAAATATTAGCTCAGCAAATACAGACAATTACCAAAAAAGCAACAGCTGTCCATCCCACAACCCCACAACTCTGTTTCAAGGGAAAGACAAAAAGTAGAAATTGGCCCTTCTCACATTTCACTGATAGAAAAAGACGCTTTCAGCCACAGAGATTACAGCCTGCAGAGCTATTACAATGAACTGCATAATCTCTCTCTGCTGTTACTACCCTTTCCTGACTTCAAGGGCATTTTATTCTGCATATAACCTCCCCAAAACAAATCAAGAACCGAGCAGAGGGAGCAGGACTGTGACTGCTGTGGCTTTATCCCCTCAGTCTTCCTATATCAGTAGGGGCTCTTCCTGTCGCTCCTCAACTTCACAGGGACAGAACCAGAAAGTTTCTTGATCGTAGAAGCACAAAAAGTAATTGCTGGGATAACTAAGTAAAATGTACTTATTCTTGCCCAACAGTGAATCACAGAAGAGTAGTCATCACACTCACTTAAAGGAGGAGCTATACCGTGCTGTCATTCTTGCATGTTGTTTCAAGTACATTTACGGAATCAACATTAATACGCAGTGCTTAGATACCCACTGACAGAGAAGTTTCCTGGGTACAATGTATCTTTTTGTAAGATAGAAACCTGTGGTGCTACATCTGACAATGGCTGAGATGAGAAGCCTTTAAGATATAGCTGCTCAACAACCTGCGCACTAAAACTTACCTTTCGACTGACGGGCTCTGGATTTTGCTTCTGGATGCAGCTTGCAGCTGCCTTCTATCAATAGATGAATTGGCCTGTTCTCTTCTGCTTGCTTTATTCATATAGTAATATGGCCTCCCTCCCATGCAAAGGTTTTGGAAGACGCAGTTATTAAAGCTTTTTTTTTTTTTTAATGTAAGGATTTTCTATTAGCTCTGGATTGACCAAAACCTATTTGTAAAGTGTTAAAAACAGGAAAATTAAAGCTTTCATTTTTGACATGCTGATTTTTTGTACTGGAAAGAAAGGAAACTTTTAACTTGGTGTCAAAGATAACATCTTATTTTGTGAAAGTTGCTGGACAGAAGGGTATTTTGTTAAGAACTGATTTTCCTTTGCTGTCTACCTTAAACAAATGCATTTCCCAATTCAACCGCAAAGCAGAAAAGAGAATCATGTTATTCACAGAGCTCTACTAATTACATCAATCATTGTTTGCAAGTGTTTCAGATCACTATATGAAAGGCATTGCATTGTGTAAAGCCCTGTGTTACTCTATGAAGATGATGATAATAATGCATCAGATAAAAGGAGTCATTTGCTGTCCTTAATGTTTCTGTAAGCACTCCAAAGGCATGGTGTCTAATTTTGCAGGAAGAGGAGCTCTCCCGAGGCATGAGGAGGTCCATAAAGGGGGATCAGTGGCCCTCAGGAAAAAACACAAGCCCTTTAGTATATGAGGGCATGTGCAGACATAGTGGATTTCCCTTGATGTGCTGCTATCCATGCATTTATACTGGGGCAGACTGCTAATGCAATTCCCTTTGTTACCCTGATAGCAAGTCCCAGCTTACAGCAGGGCTGGAAATACACCTACAGGGTTTCTAGTATTAGTGTTACACCGCACCTGCAAAACACAGACGATGGGCAAGAATTCAGTGTTCTCTCTTTTCTGTCCATGTGTGTTTTGCATCAGGTGGAGATGCACGGGAATCAGTGCGCTGGTAGATTTGTGTTATTTGTTTAAGGTAGTTATCTAGACTTTCCTAGTCTCCTGCAATAACACAGAAAGCTCTGTCACACAAGGAGAGCTCATTTTTCCTTCTCAGTCAAAAATTACAGAAGAAATTTTTAATGAGTGTTTCCTCTAAACTGACGGCAGTAGAGCTCAGAACCTCTTTGCAGAGGTGCTTGCATTTTAATTCAAACAAGGTGATAAAAGGTTTTCCTAAAATATATCTGGCTAGGCTTCATCACCCTGCTTTACATTTAGCAGGAAACATGCAAATTGCTTGTGTGGCTAATTACAGTAGCTGGTTCTGACTTTCAGCAGCAATCCATGTGTGCAAAGCCTCAGTCTTTCAACTTGGAACACCAGGTTCTCTCAGCCTCAGAGGAACGTAGGACAATATAATTTCAGAAACGAATACTGAGCCACCTCTTACATGCCTCACTTTATCTCACTCAGTATTGAAGTTCATTGGCAGTGCTTTACTTCAGGCTACCTTTTGATCAAGCTTGATACATTCCTCTTGATTGGTATTCTTCTTGGAAAAACAAAACAAAATGGTAAATATTGACATATGGCTGTCACATTAAGCATGCAAGATTTGCTATCCAATCCCATGCACAGTGACTTTAACGTTTTGGAAATCAAGCAACTACAGCAACCTTTCAAAAGTAGCAGTTCCCCTTGTATTTGGAAATTAGCTTAAATCTTGTTTGCTGCATTTGTTTGTTGTAGTTAGAATTGCCTTATTGACAGCTGGGAATAAACACTGCTGAATTCCTTCACTGAATCAGTATCTATCTGATAAAAAATAAACCGATGTCCAGTAGGTGACTTTTTAAAAGAAAAGCACATGCCACAGACATAAGTCACCAAAGGACAAGCTCTGCAGTTTAGCATAGCTGCATGAACTCGATGTTGTTTCTCTCTCCCCACTATGAATTGTGAAAGGCTGGGATCGGTGTCCTCTGCCAGGCCTGCTTAGCACACTGAAGATGCCATAGTCCTTAGGTGCTACTCACTGACAACCAGCTGGAGATTATCAACCCAGAGACAACTTGCAGGAGAGTTAGGTTATGAGCTCTTCTTAGGCCAGTTCAGGCAAAAGCAATTCAAACACTCTCTTTCGGCCATCAGGTTACCGCAGAGGACTTGGCCTTGTGAGAGCCTGCTCACAAGATCTCTTCTGCCAGCAGCCTTCTCTTCTGCCAGAGAGGGGAATCTTCCACTGAAGGTCGGGAAAAATCAAAGAGCTGAAGGCCCAGTTCTCTGCAGCATGAGTACGGCTGCACAGCCGAGGGAAGCAGAGCACTCCCCCACTCTGAATGGCAGCACTGTGCTCTGCAGTGCCTTGCCTTGCCACGCGTCTTTTATCTGATGCCAGGTTCTCAAGAGGCTGGATTGCTCTCTTTTTCTTAATTCTGTGTAAATGAGTTGGTTCTAGAAGTGTTTGTATCAAGAAAGTCTTTGCATTGCTGAGTTAATCAGAATCAAAGAGAAGTTCATCTCTGCTGTGGGAAACACGCAGAAGATGCTTTGTCTCTCTGGAGAATCTGTATCCCAGGGACGGTTTCATTGTCACTTGACAAGGTCCCTGAATACAGAGTGCTTTCCCTCTATAGAGGCTTATAAATCCATTAAATCCAGTGTGGGTAGAGAGAAAGCCCTCCACACACTGCACCCCATTTGGCAGCTGAGCAGCATCCTTACCCAGAGTGCCAGAAAGCACTGTAAAGTGACCCAGATGTGCCAGCTGTGGCTCCCCATTACCTCCATAGGGCTCTTGTCCTCAGGTTACCCAGGGGGGCCAGGAGCTCATCTCATGAAGGCACACGTGCTGCAAACCTCTGCACGCCAGAGCCTGCAGAACAACCCTAAGTCATCTCAGGTCAGCAGGACGCTGTGCCTACACAGCTGGCCTCTGTCTGCTGGCATCTCACAGCCGTTCCACTCTGCACCAGGCAGCTGGCTCCAAGTCGAAGCTGGCAGAGCCATTCACCAAGGATAACATTCATTGAAAATGTAGCTCTTTGTTTGCTTAATGAGTCACTGAGACTAATCCATTTTTTTTTAAATAAAGAATGCGTTATTTGTAACTTGTCTGTGCATTGTTTGGCCGAATAATATCAACCTGTTTGTTACTGCCTTGTCTCTGTGCTGTGCCTAATACTGGGTTTTTGGCCACTGTTTGGCTGCCAACCTACAAGGCGAGGCTTCCAAGCCCTGACTGGACAACAAAGTTTTACAACAGAAGCTTAACAAACAGCAAACAATGAACTTAGAATCAGTATTTTCAATTAAATAAATACTTATGAGGAGATCTGTGAAGCTTTTGGGATGCTGAAATGTCTATCTACTGTCTGAACACTCTCAAATCCAAGAAGTAATGCAGCCTTAGGAAGCAGAATGACTCCTAATGAACCCCTGTATTTCAAATGCATTCCCCAGTCAGCTCTTCTTCTAATCGATTAGTTTCTTCTCTGACTATATTCATGTTTACTCTGTGTTTCCTGCTAAGTAGTTTCTCAGAGGCTAAAACTTTCAGTAAGGTTTAGTCAAGCTAACTATACAGTTAACTACGAGCTAACTGCAGTTGCAAACACTTTTTGATTTTTCTACAGATATCTCTTCTTGAATGACATGAACACTTTGGCTTGTTTTTCCAGTCCAAAAGAAACATATTGTAAGGTAGTAGGTACAGAACAAAAGTAAATGTAGTAAAAAATAATACATATTAATAGTCAATTTCTGAATAAAAAATGTGTTGGGCATTTTATAGAAAGAGGCGGTGTCATATCTGGGTTGTAAGTGTATCCTCTTTTTACTGAAAGAATAAATGGTAATGATTAGCATAACAACTTAATAGGGAATATTCTATCAGCAGATATTTCCATACGCAGGCAATGAAGTCCCTACATCTTTCCATACAGCTATTTTGGAGTATTGTACTGACCTTTCTACCTCTGGCAGCGGACAGAGACTGCAGAAATTCTTTGTTTCGTTCTCCAGACTGTTGATCAATGCAGATTACCTGACATCTGCTACATGGACCCACAACCTGAAATTCCAGTTAAAGAAGGTTCACACATACATATCAGAACAGGATAACACGGAACAGTACAAGCTTCTGACTGCCATAACATCTTAAAAACACATCTTTCATGTACTTTTTCAGTGTCATTTTATGCTTTCATTATGTAAGAGGTCATGCCTGTTCACCTAACATTTTCAAAGGCTCCATTTGGGAAGTTCTCATTGAATTTTGAATTCTTTCCTTTTTCCTTTCTTTTCCTTGAAATACTTCCCACAGACAGAATCTGAGAAATACCAACTGTTTATATACTTATATTTCCTGCTGGCTTCACTTCATCTGCTGACTGGCAGGGACACTTGCCCAAAGAACTGAGTGTAAAATTAAGCCAGGACCCTAGGATTTGACCACAGGAGGATTCTTTTGGAGTTAAACTAACAGCGTTTGGTTTACATTGCTTCAGTGCAGTTGAAATATACATAATATACCACACTCTTTCTGATTTTCATGGCTCTTTGTAAATGATCAGAGTGCAAAATCTGATTTTCACAACTTTATGAGGTCAGAAGGAATAACGCGATCTTCTAGTCTATGTGTAATAAAGACCATGGTTCCCCCAAATTAACTCTTGTTTGAACTAGGGTGTTTTTTTAGGAATAAATATTTCAGTGAGTTTCTTCTTACCTTTTACAGCATTATCTTATCCCCTTTCACTTAGTATTGCATCCCTAATTTTTCCAAAGCTCTACATTTTAAGAACTAATTGCTTTTACAGCATCTCAGATTACACATTCTACTTCTGTGAAATCTGTCATACGATTCAAGGGGGCAAATAATAAATATTTGCACTGCAAATATTTTTACACACAGATCTGAAGTGCTATTTCAGTTCTTTAAGGTACACCTAAAACTGCATGTAAAACTATTCAGTGTAATCATCAAAACCACACATTTGGCTCTTCTTTTTCAGAAGATGAATTCCCATAGCTTTAGTATTTTATTAAAAGAAAAAAAACACAAGGTAGAGGAGATGATATTTCTCCCTGCTTTACTTTGTCACAGTTTACCAGCTTCTTCTATCCCTTTACTAGCATCAAGCACCATTACCACCATTTGTATTGTTACCACATCACTATCTGAACAAGGACCTAGCAGAGACTTGAAAAGACAAATTAACTTGCATAAGCCTTTCTTTTTTAGGCTTGCGTTCCTAAAATATTTCAATACCAAAAGCAGGAATGTAGTTTTATACTGTAGTTTTACAGTACTTTCCACCAGAGGTGCCTGAACTGAGTTCCCTGGTGTGACTCCAGCCTTCAAAAAGCTATACATCAAGGATGTGTTCCTCATCTCCTACCTAAGGAAATTTCTCAAGTCTCTGTCTCATATTACAGCTTATTTATCAAAGTACATGTAAAAAAAAGACAAGTCATATTTTCTATCTTTACTAAAAAAAAAACCTTGCCATTTCTTACAGTATGCTGACCTGAAAGAAGTGAGAGGGATTTCTATCACAGCTTCTAGATCTGACCTTAACAATTGTGTTATTCACACCTTCGTTATCATCCCTAAGCAAACAATGAATAAGCCACTTCTACATTCCAGGCAATGGACTTTCAAATACATATTTCACATAAGAGGACCAGAGAAACCAACTGGAATATGTGCATCTCTCCCTTAGGTTTCATGCATATCTTCCTCATGGACTGTTTGTTGAAGGTTTTTCTCAAAAGAATTATTCTGTCAACAAAGGCTGACTCTATAGCATTTTCCTGATAGCATAAAGCACATTATAATGTTAGAAATGCTATGCAGCATAACATATAAAAGAACTTTACCAAGTTAGACCAAGGTCAGGTTGATCAAGAAACACATCTTGGATGGAGATTGAGAGAAAATGCATATAACAGAGGGCAATACACAGTGATCGTTACTTGTATTCACATCCCATCTGCAGGCAACCAGTCACCAGATGCGGCGCCATCCGAGACAACATTTGGACTACAATGCTTATCAGCAACCAGTATTCTCTCATGACTTATGCCTGCTAAATATTTGCTGCAAACTCTGCTCCAAAACAGTGATGATTCTTCCCCTATCTGGATGAAGGTAGGAAATGCTATGAACTGTAAGATCAGGAAAAAAAAAAAAAAGTGGGGGAGGAGAATGTCAAAACCTCTCAATCATATTAAAGCATGTTTGGTCACAATATATATTTTTTAACACATTGCATAAACTTCATTAACTGTGCTGCCTGTGTCCCAGATAAAGCCTTGCAAAAATTGCTTTGTCTCCAGGGGTGAAAATGCGTTGTGACAGAAAAGGACAAGGGAGATGAGTCTATACCTCAAACCGCAGAGAACCTATTGAAATCTCGGCCCATTCTTCTTCTTCAAAGGACTCTGGTGCACTGATGACAATGTTAGCACGGAAGCGTTGGATTAGTTCCTCTACTTCCAACGGCTCTTCCAGTCTGTGTCACAGATTTCATGGAAAAAAGCAGATAAGCTTTATTAACTAGTTTTCCAGTAGATATTTGTGCTTTAAGAATCTAGTGGCTAATATGATTCAGCAAATACTTCTTCTCCGGAATTAGTTGGACCAAATTTTAATACAAAAGCTACGAAAAAGGCACAAGGTATTTTACTATAGTTTATAATCCTCTAGGTGGCTTCTTCAGAGATGTAACCTAAAATTGTAAAGTAGGTATGAAAGCATGTGGAGTTGCAATTGTAAAGAATGTATATGAGAAAATTTCCATATTAGCTACCATACATAAGGCTAATGATAACAAATAAAAAGGATTGATGATAATTTCTTGACTCAGGTGGTGGAGACGCCAACGAGGAGAGGTGCAATGCTAGACCTTGTACTAACAAACAAAGAAGGTCTAGTTGGAGATGTGAAGGTTGGGGGCAGCCTTGGCTGCAGTGACCATGACATGGTGGAGTTGAGGATCCTACAAGGAGGGAGCAGGGCAATGAGCAGGATTGCAACGCTGGACTTCAGGAGAGCTAACTTGGGCCTCTTCAGGGACCTGCTCGGAGGAATCTCATGGGGTAGGGCCCTAGAAGGAAGAGGGGTCCAAGAAAGCTGGTTAATATTCAAGCATCACCTCCTCCAGGCTCAAGATGGGTGCATCCCTCTGAGGAAGAAGTCCAGCAAAGCGGGCAGGAGACCTGCATGGATGAGCAAGGAACTGCTGGCAAAACTCCAACACAAGAAGGAAGTCCACAGAAGGTGGAAAAGGGGACAGGCCACTTGGGAGGAATACAGGGACGTTGTCAGAGTCCGCAGGGATGCGACAAGGAAGGCTAAGGCCCAGTTGGAATTCAATCTGGCAAGGGATGTCAAGGACAACAAGAAGGGCTTCTTCAAATACATCAATTGCAAAAGGAAGACCAGGGAAAACGTGGGTCCGCTGCTGAACGGGGCGGGTGCCCTGGTCACAAAGGATATAGAGAAGGCAGAGTTATTGAATGCTGCCTTTGCTTCAGTCTTCACTGCTAAGGCCAGTCCTCGGGAATTCCAGACCCTGGGGACAAGAGAGGAAGGCCAGAGAAAGGAAGACTCTCCCTTGGTGGAGGAGGATCAGGTTAGAGATCTTTTGTCCAAACTTGACATCCATAAATCCATGGGCCCCGACGGGATGCATCCACGAGTGCTGAGGGAGCTGGTGGATGTTATGGCTAGGCCACTCTCCATCATCTTGGAAAGGGCCTGGAGATCAGGAGAGGTGCCTGAGGACTGGAAGAAAGCCAACTTCACCCCAGTCTTCCAAAAGGGCAAGAAGGAGGAGCCAGGAAACTCCAGGCCTGTCAACCTCACCTCCATCCCCGGAAAGGTGATGGAAAAGCTCCTCCTGGAGGTCTTCACTAAGCATCTGGAGGACAAGAAGGTGATCAGGAGTAGTCAGCATGGATTCACCAAAGGGAAATCATGCTTGACCAATCGGATAGCCTTCTCTGGTGGGGTGACTGGCTGGGTAGAGGAGGGCAGAGCAGTGGATGTTGTCTCCCTGGACTTCAGCAAGGCTTTGGACAGTGTCTCCCATCACGTCCTCCTAGGGAAGCTCAGGAAGTGTGGGCTAAATGAGTGGACAGTGAGGTGGATGGAGAACTGGCTGGATGGCCGAGCTCAGAGGGTTGTGGTCAGTGGCGCGGAGTCAAGTTGGAAGCCTGTAGCTAGCGGTGTCCCCCAGGGGTCAGTCCTGGGTCCAGTCTTGTTCAATGTAGTCATCAATGACCTGGAGGAAGGCATAGAGTGCACCCTCAGCAAGTGCGCTGATGATACTGAACTGGGGGGAGTGGCTGACACACCAGAAGACTGTGCTGCCATTCAGAGGGACCTGGACAGGCTGGAGAGCTGGGCGGAGAGGAACCTCCTGAAGTTCAACAAAGGCAAGTGCAGGGTCCTGCACCTCGGGAGGCATCATCCCAGGCACCAGTACAGGCTGGGGGTTGACCTGCTGAAAAGTAGCTCTGCAGAGAAGGACCTGGGAGTGCTGGTAGACAACAAGTTAACCATGAGGCAGCAGTGTGCCCTTGTGGCCAAGAAGGCCAATGGGATCCTGGGGTGCATTAGGCAGAGTGTTGCCAGCAGGTGGAGGGAGGTGATGCTGCCCCTCTACTCAGCCCTGGGGAGGCCTCACCTGGAGTACTGTGTCCAGTTCTGGGCTCCCCAGTACAAGAGAGACATGGCACTCCTGGAGAGAGTCCAGCGGAGGGCTACCAAGATGATTAAAGGGCTGGAGCACCTCTCCTAGGAAGAAAGACTGCAAGAGCTGGGCCTGTTCAGCCTAGAGAAGAGAAGACTGAGGGGGGATCTCATCAATGTGTACAAGTATCTGAAGGGGGAGTGTCAAGAGGATGAGGCCAGCCTCTTCTCTGCGGTGCCCAGCAACAGGACAAGAGGCAACGGGCAGAAACTGAAACACAGGAAGTTCCATCTGAACCTGAGAAAAAACTTCTTCACTGTGAGGGTGACAGAGCATTGGAACAGGTTGCCCAGAGAGTTAGTGGAGTCTCCTTCCCTGGAGATATTCAAAATCCCCCTGGATGTGATTATTTCCCCCTGGGAAATGTGCTCTAGAGGTCGCTGCTTGAGCAGGGAGGTTGGACTAGATGATCTCCAGAGGTCCCTTCCAACCTAAACGATTCTGTGATCTCTTGGGTAAGCAGTCATTTGACTTGGTAAATGTTTCTAAAAAGAAAATAAATACAAAGACATTCTGCACTTGCTGCAGTAGCAAAATGGAAAAAACCCAGCAGATACGGAAGGTGAAAAAGGCCAGTAAAGACATTTTGTGAGCGAATGTATTCCTCATATTATTATTTGCCCTTGGGATGCAGGAGATTGCACCAAATGATGGGTGTTTTGAAAAAATTTAATATCTGTGTGGAGACATCTACACCTCCTTACAAGCATTTGAACTGCCATAGTGTAGATTTGTGTGAGTACTGAGAACATAGATGAGGGAGCCAGAAAGGCAGACTGCATACAAATATCAGAAAGTTGGCTGCCCCTTTGAATTGTCATTCTCTATCTTTATACTATATCTTTCTCAGTACCATAAAAAGGACAGCCCTAAAAGTTGCAAAGGAGACCCTCTCCGCACCTTTGTCAGTGGGGAAGAACATTTCATTTTGCATTGGCTAACACTGACTCTAGCAACTTTCAAGGTTCCTTCAGCTGTGGTTTTAGATATGACATCCTACAGCAGAGAGAGAAACCTGGCTATATAGTGAAAAGAGAAGTTTCTCTTCTGGGGAAAAAAAATTAAAAAGTAAGGACAAACAGTTTAAAACTGTGTTTTAATTAAAATGAGGGAAAGCATGCAAAATCAAAGCACAAGGAAAATTGTTCACATCAAGTAGTCTTGGCAGAAGAGGCCCGTTGTGTGAAGAGCTTTGTTTTGTTTATAATAGTCTGGATGATCTTTAGAAGACAAACGTGCATAGGGATAAATTGAGTGTGCAGATTTTCAAGCAAACCACACAACCTCGGTTCCACTAAAGGCTTCGCTGTTGACAGGAGCCTGGGGGTAGAAAGCGCTGTGGGAAGCTTAAGCAATACAAGGTTTCCCTAGAGAACCCACAAGCAACCCCATGACTCAGACAAAACTTCTAATCATTGCAGGAGATGGAAACCAATGGGAGGAGCTGGCTATACCAATGCTCAGACAAACGGGGGAAAAAAATAGCAGTTAGTCATAAACAAGCTCAGTTACACTGTTTTGCATCCCAGTCCATGTGGGCCTAGTCCACAAACTTGGCTGAGTCCTGACAGAAAGTGGTTTGGTGCTCGACAGAGAGAGCTCTGAATGCATTTTGTGACACAGGAGTGCCTGCCATCACCGCTGGTACTAGTGGGAACATCAAAAGCCCCAGTAACACCGGAACTGTGCTGGCAGTGTCCTGAACCAGTTGTTAAAAAGCTGTTTTTAAAAAAAAAAAAAAAAAAAAAAGACATCACTTCTAGGAATTTCATCCCTTGCCCCTGCTCCTCCGGGACAGCACTGCCCATGCTCCTACTCTCTCTGCCTTCAATCTGCTCAAGCTTGCCTCCAAAGTACCTCATCCTCTCTTGTGCCTGTCCCCAGCCCTCATGTTATGCTTGTAATCACTTCTGAGCACGTATCTGAGTAAATTGCCATTAGTTCCCTCCCCCCCGAACACATGTCAGTTGGATGGAGTGACAGGTATCTTCATTTCACAGATCTCCACAGGAGTGTCTGTAGTAAAAATCAACATATTTTGCCAAAGCCAGCTTGGGTACTTTGGGCTTTCCACAGCACTTGGCCTTGGGATGCAGAAAGCATTCCACATATTTAACAGGAAAAGCTGAAAATTATTTGCATCATTATTTGCATCTTCAGGGGCATATTTCTATCAAGAACATTTGAGTATGAAGCTAGGCCATTAGTATTTTCACAGAGGTGACTGGTAGTGGTAACACCAGAGGGATGGATGTCTCCTTATGCATGTAGCTCTACAATAGTATGGTACATTCTAGCTTTTATTTAAAATGCTGTGACTGTTTTGGATCGCTTCTCAGGAGCCAAGTGCAAAGTGGAAGATTAATTTTTACTTATGAAAGATAAAAAAGAAGAGAAACTATTTAAACTCAATTGAAGATTGAAAGCGTTCTACAAATCTTAACAGGTTTTCATTAAAAAAAAAAAAAAAAAGCAAAGTAGCTTAACAGCATTTCCTGAAAACGAAAAGCATTTAATTAAGACCCATATGTACCGATTCTTAAACCTGCACACTGCACTGAACAGTGCACGATTCAGTATTTGGAAAGTCCGGCCACAGTGATTTAGTAACAGTGCAGAATGATGCTGTATATTTATGCTGAAGTCCTTTCCCCCAACATCCTGAGAAAGCTCAGCATGGCAAAGTAGGGGAGAGTTTTCCAACCTGTGCTGCAGAGCGGGAAGCAAGATGCTTCCTGGGCATCATGGCAGCTCCAGTCATGGCTGGAGTTTCCCTTGGGACAAAGTAGATTACTAGCCTAGATGTACTGGCGAGGAACACTGGAAAAGCTGAGCTGCACAAGCGGGGATGATCTGCCATTGCGTGTTTTCCCAAGTCTCCTGTCCTCCTTCATCTTCCTTTGTTGCTCCCTCTAGTGCATTCTTCTTTTTTCTTTGCGCTATCCTCAAATCCCATGTCTAAGAAGCTTCCTCACTGCGCCTCACTATGGAAAAGACTAGTCTGAGGAAGGGACGCTTACAACATTGTTCTCTCAAGAAGATGTAACCAGGCTGTCAAGCCTTTTCCAAAGAAAGCACTAACTGTCACTGAGAAAGGTGGTCAAAACAATTGAGAGAGGCACTGATCAAACCTCCTTTCTCCAGGCATTTTTCTCTGGGTGGCACTGCCAGGATACGTTGAAGCTGCCCAATTGTCTCCTGCGTAAAGAAAGGCAGTGCAAGCTCCAGTGCTCTGTAGTGCTGCTTCATACAGTCAGTGGTTTTAAAACCTGAATATTCATCCTTCAGCTATATGCACACATTCCTCCTCAAAACAGCAACTTCAATGCAAAGGTAAGGTCTAGTGGGTGACTAAGAAGATACCAAGCAGAGGCAGGATAGTTTGGTGAGACCAGAAAAGGGGTGACCTGAGATCAGAGACATACACTGTGGCTGTGGTGAGCAGGGCTACGAAGGAGGCCTTGAGGAAGGATTTGCTGTGAAATTCAGTGAAGGAAGCTGGCCTCAGTTATATGCAAGAAACAGCAACTCTCCACGGTCAGTTTATGAAAATTCAGTCAGTAACGTGTTCCCTATCTTCAAACTCTGGGCTGGCCCAATGTTTCCTTTGCTGTTTGTGTCTCCCACTTCTGTGCAAATAATGTCAAATTCAATACAGAAACAACCAAATAAAGGAAACAGCAATAAAATAAATACAGTCCTGAAAACAGTTTTAAAATATTTCTGCTGTGAATGTTTACTCTAAATCTTAAGCCTTCTCATAGGAGAGAAATCTTTCAGTAAGTATCAAGATGTTATATTTTCACCTGACAGATTATTTATGCTGAGGAAACGTAATTATCCCTGTTCCTCCTGTAAGCAGCAGTTGGCTTACTCCTAACAGTCTCCTGCCAATGGATCATTTGACAAGAATTACATTGACATATTCCTAAAGATGAGTGGCACACAGGTTATGTTCAAGCATTTAACCCAAATTTTCAGAAGCAATATAGACATAAGTAATTATAGCAGTTTGGTACCTCTATATTTGTTGAAGACTGAAAAGGAAGTATCTCAAAACTTCTACATGAAACAATTACATTGGTATTTTATGATAGGATTCTGGAATCCAAGACTGCTGAGAGACCTTTGAAGACAGAAGGATCTTACCTTGCCGAAATATGTTCCTTCAAATACAAAATGCTTGCTACATTTATCAGGAGGTATTGTGCTTCATTGACGAGAGAGAGAGAGATACTTGTAGCAGGTGCCAGACCTAAAAAAAAAAAAAAAAAAAAAATCAATCCGACATTACAAAATGATGGTTAAAAACGAGGAAGATAATACTAACAATTTCACCCCATCTTTCCTGTGACCTCTTATTCATTTTCATCACAAAGGTTATTCACTGGGCTCCAGACACTAAGGAAAGATTCTAAGAATCCTCTCAACTTGTAAATCATAATGATGCAATACATTTAGAAACTGTGATAGAGATGAGATTTTAACCAATTTTGTAAAATAATTTACAAGAGCAATATCTATGGATTTTTCATGCTCTTTCAATTTGTTCCCTTTTATAATGAATTTCAGTATAAGAATAAATTCACTGTTAATGGATTTTTCAGGATCATTTTTCAAAATGATCAGTGAATTTCCAGACAGTATCATGGTAGTGATGATTAAAAAGCCCAGATTGGTATATCTCTACATTTTCGCCAAGTCTAACAAATGGAAGGGCAGCATAAGAACAGTCTGGGTACCTTCTGAATGTACCTTTTGAAGCCTAATAGATCAAAACCACATGACTCTCTCACCCTCTATCAGTGTAATTTTGTACTCAGTATGAAGTCCATGAGCCAACCAGGTATTTTGTATTTACTAAGTGAGGAATCACATACATTTTTAAGAATGCCAACATACCTTTTGCATTTTTCTGATGCCTATTCTTTTTTATGTCTGAACTTTGCCTTATCAAGCGACATGAACGGCCAAGAAACATAGATAACCAGCCAGCAATTCTCTCCCCGCAGTCGTATGTTTTTACCCTATCACAAGAAAGGAGGGAATTAACAAAATGTGACTGCCAAAACATGAACTTGCAAAACTGAAGACGAGTAATGAAGATGCTTATTCTCCTCCTTTCAATACAAAATACAGAATCCATAGCGTCTGATGAGTGATCAAAGAGAGATGTAAAGTTCTGCAAAATTTTATTTACCAGATTTCCTCAACTTTAAGAGTAGTTTTAGTACTGAATTTAATAATTATGGGATCTAATTTAACTTCATACGTAAAATTATTGTGGAATAAGGAACTATATAATTGTAATGCTCAAGACTGACTCTGAAGTACAGTAACTGGTAACCCATATTACGATATTACAATACACTATTACGGAAAAGTTACTCCTTGGTCTGTGTTTTTTTACTAAGATAAGATGAAGAGAATTAATCTGAGCTGAATTTATGACTGCCCCACTGTGCCACACTGCATACAGTTTTTACTGATCCCATCCGGTACAAAAATGTTAACTCTCTAATTTAATTCATGTTAATAGAGACACTCCCCATTAACTCGGAAGACCCAACAGGGCTCCGCTACCAGAGCTCAAGTACTAGTTTGTCCTTATCTAAGCACAGCTTCCTTTACTAGTAATTTGTCTAGTAGGTTATGCAAGGCTGGCAATAGCTCTTTCTCCTTTACCTGGACGTAATCCCTCCTAGAAGGATCTTCAGATAATCTGTCTCAGTTCAGGAAGGCTATGCATCAGACTGTTAGGAAGTCATTAGCATCTTCAGCCACCAATCATCTTAACTTCTGTAGTCTAAACATTAGGCATTTAGTTTAAGCTAGTTTTCTGGGTTTCCTCCACAAATAATGGAAAAAGGTAAGTACTTCCCATCAATACCGGACCTTAGGATGCGATGTCTGGCACTCAGGAAGCGTTTAATTCTACTGACTACTAAAGGCAACTTGACTGACAATCTAACTTTGGAATGGTAGAAACAGGTAAGAGGAATGCAAGTTCTCATGCCTATCTAGGCAGGATTCTTGTAAGGAAAATGAGATAGCCATAGTGCTATGCTCACCTTGCTGTCCTACACAGCCGAAGAAGCTGATCTGTATGGAGACCATCTGTTGCGTGAAACAAGGAAACAGTTTCTCACAGCAACGGATGCTGTGCCCTAACATGATGAGAGAAAGCTGCTTGGCCTTATAAAATGTTCTGTAGATTGAATTGCGTTACACAGGTGGAAAGCCAGACAAAAGGAAATCAAAGAGATTTTCTAAATCCTGCAGGGATCAGATCTCACTTCAGCTCCTGTTCTGAACTCTGACTGGGGTGCAACTCTGCCAACTTTCTCCCCAGCCTGAGACTGGATTGATGCCAACCAGCTGCACCTGGTCAGCGATGTCCTTCAGCTGAAATGAAACACAGATATCATGAGATACAGGCTCTGTGGCAAGAATCAGGGCCCCAAAAGGTGAGCTTCCATATGAGACTTTACTGTCTCAGCTGAACAGTTCTTGTGTCCTCGCTGTCACAGAAACAGGGAGAAGGCGGCTGATGAGAGAGTGTAGATCTTCCAGTGTGATAGTGCAGGTGAAACAAATTCCTCAATTTTTTTTCTTGCCCAGACAGAGGTGCTAGGGGTATTTCAGTGGTCTCCTGAGCCACTTACCTCTGACAGCCTGCCAGGGCTTGATACTGTATAAATCAGAATCAAAATCTGGCCCTCTTCTTTATTTGCTTTCTATTTTCAGTCACAGTGGCTAAGCTACAAGCAGATAGCATTCTTAGGATTTCAAAGGTCACTAGGCAGTTTCTGTATTCCAAGACTCCTAGGTTTTCAAATTGCTTTCTCTTAGTGTCTGAACGTTTTCCGAGTGAGGAACGTTGTCTCTTCAAGGTCTTTTTCAAAGTCCTTCTGTTGTAGCTCAATTCTATTCATTTATGCTTGCACTTATGCTCACTGAGTTTTACTTTACATCTGTCAGCATCACATTTCATTTGGTACACGTCAGGCAATTTATAAAATCTCAGATTTTACTTGCTGTCCTCTTTGAGTTCGCCACTCATCTTGCTGTTACGTCATTTAGCTTCAGTGCTTTACAGCTGGTACCTCTAGCTAGGTAATTTATAGAGTGAGAAGCAAGGACAGCTAAAGGATGAGTATTGATCCCAAGGAATATAATACATATACATACCCACAACAGGCTCAGTTCACCTTGTTTTAACTATTACTTTGCTGACTTCTACCACTGATATCCTTTTGTTGATCTTTTTGATACTGTGGCCTGTCATGGAGCAGGCTGTATCCCTGCCTTTTTTTAGTACAGCACTAACGCTGAGCATTTGGGGTCTTCTGCAACATCAGTAGCCATAAAAATACTAGCTTCTACTTTCATTACGGTTAGATATTATCCTGGAGAACCATGTTCCTCCTAAGTGAGCAGGACCTGCTGACAGACAACCCGTGCCAAGATGAACACAAGTTACCTCACACAGAGGAAGCTTGAGGTCTTTTAATTTTTGTGACTGCTGTCAAACTAAACATCCTCACGTAACTGCTTGCTGATTCTAGGTCATGTGCTTTTCCCAGCTACCTCAGTGTAAATCCAGAGTAACCATCTAAGTCAACAGAACTGCTGAAATCACAGTGGCATAAACTGAGCAGAATTAATATGTGGAGAAAACATTCTGTAAGAGGGTTTTTTCTGAATAAAGACCTTTAAGTAAAAACTTTTGGTTATCTCAGACACTCTGCAGAAGAAATCTCAGACCGCAAATCATCTCCTGTCCCTGCTAGAGTAGGGCACTTTTATGTCCGTTTTCCATTTCTTGGCCCTGGAGGCTCTCCTGCTGAAAACCAGTGAACCTGGCATCAGGGCTGCTGGATCTTTGAGCTCTTTCTGAGCCTCTTCAATTTTGTCCACTCCTTGTGCCTTACTTCCTGCCTTGTTTGTTTGCTAATCACAGTCTACCCTGTGTAGTTCGTCTTGTGTCTCCCCTTTGTCTTTTCCATCTTCTTCTTCTTCCTCCTCAGAACTCTGAGCAGTCTCCCATAAAAGTTTCCCATTTCATACATAAAAAAATGACAGAGCTAGTGTCATGAAAGACAAGCTACAAAAAACAGTATGGCAACAAAGTATACGCACGCAGAGAAAAAGATAACATAGGCTATTTTACAGCAAGGTCTGCAAGAGATGGGCTAACCATAGGGAGGCTAAGGATGAGTCAACACTACGGGAAGTGGGACAGATGGTTAAAATAAATGACTCTTGGGTGACTTCCATCACCTGGGGAAAATACGCTTCCAAGAAAAAGATCCTCTTTATTATCTGAATACATGTCAGGCTAATAATAGTCTAACATAGAAGGTTTTAAAAAACCCCAAAAACGAGAAGTGTAAGCCTGCCCTCATGGTGAGTATGTCCTATAAACTATAGACACATTCTACAAATCACATTCACCAAAGTAGTGAATTTCATGTTTCAGGTAGGTAAAAACAGAAATCACTCGTGAAAAATGAAATCGTTCAGAAACCAAGTCCTCAATGTTAAACAAACACACAGGAAGAATAATTGTCCTTGTTGGTTTTCAGGGTATATTTTGGGGAAAGAGGTCACTTCCTCCTTCTTGCAACAGTGGAATAGAATTTCTGTGTAGTATGCAAAATTGTCAAAAGAAGGAGAAGCTAACTCCCCCTACGGCTCCACAGGAGAATGGCCAGATCTGTTGCTGGTTTGTTTAAGCTGCTGCCCTCAGAGAATCAAGTGCAGAGAGATACAAGGAATTAGTGTATATTACTTAAAAATTTAAACAAATCTGTAAATGGCTCTTTTAGTTGGACTTGCCAAGAAACATAGCCGGTGGAAGGAAACGCAGCAGATGATAATCTGAATGTACTTTAGGAAGGCGCATGACACAGACACTCAGAAAACTTAATGAGACTGGGAAGTACTTACAAAATATGACAGATAAACAGTTCAGTTCACTAATACGGAATTAATTTATTTGTAATGTTATCTTTCACTGAAGTAGTATATCTCCGTTTGAAATTAATGTTATTTCACGTACTCCGCCTCAATCTTCCCAAGATGGTGAAAGGGACACTGAGGAACATGGGCAGTCAAAACAAAATTAAAAAGGGTGGAAATGTGGAAAGTTGTTTGTAACTTCAAGTTCTAGAAAATCTGAATCAGTGCAGCATGAAATGGGCAAAGTTGCCAGTACCACTGAGTGCCAAGTCATCATAGTCCCCTGTACCCCTCCCCCCCCTTTTTTTTTTAGTTTTTATTATTATTTACTGCTTTCTACCAGAGTTGCTGGGCATGCCAAATTACCTACCTAAATCTGTGCTTTCCTGGCCCACTATACCATAGGACATTTATTATTTTACACCCTCCCATCTTTTTTTTTATGGATTCTGCCTGTGCACTTTTATCCAGTCATGTCCTGAGTGGCAGTGCAGTGATTTTCATCTCAGATTCCTCTCTGCTCTCACTCACCTGTGCGAACAGACTTTACTCTCACAGATCACAGCCTCTTTTCCAGTATTTGCTTCTAGTGATACGGATATTGGATCCATGCCTAGATGGGCAGAGAGCAAGCCATATGTGCAGAACCACAAGGTTATTCATAAAGTGCCTAAATTTACACCTGTTCACAATCACAGCAGTCTCACAAAGAGCATAGGACAGAAATACTCTTCTTTTTTGCTAGAAAGATACTCTCTGCCTGCAGGTGGCTCCAAATGACAATGCAAAGAGCAAAGGATGCTGGACAACCTTGGTATCCAAATCACATGAACAAATACACAACTTCAGCTTTGAGTAACTTTATTCTCTGTGTATTTCAGGTAATGGGGTTGGCACAGAATTACTGCCTCAATCAGGGCTCCCGTAGAAAGGATGAGCTTGTCACTGTTGTGCCACTCCTCACAAATCAGGCTATAAGTTTAATCATTGCTGGGTTTTTTTTTTTTTTTTTGCAGGGTGTGAACAGAAAGACGAGCAGAAAAAGTAAAAATAAGCACAGGCTGTTCTAGGAAAGAAATATAAGGTGTCATAAAACTACATAGTTTAAGTAAAGATAAAAAGAATGGAAATCACTACTGAGATAACTATTCCCATCTATCCTTCTCTGAGTTTAAACTGAATGATGAATTCCTGGTAGTTATCTATGCTATCAGTTTCTTCTACAGTTTTCTTATCTTGAATAGAATGAGCCAAAGGGATAAAAAGGCTATTGTGGTTTACTAGAAGGAAAAAGAAAAGCTATACATTATTGTTTTAGTTAATTGAAAGCAATAATCTTAAATGACAAGCAGCATTTTACTGTGTGGCTGCAATGAATCTCACTCTCCTTCGTTAGAGTGCTACATAAACTGGCAAAGACTCTATCTTCATCACCCCAGCTTTTTATCAATACCTTTTGTACCTTTTACTTATTACTTTTTGTTTGTGCTACTGTAATATCAACAGGAGTCAAGCTCTGCTAGCTCTATGGTATGGTGCAACAGAATTGTTTTATTCTCTTCTGAAGAGTAAGGAAATGTAGTTCAGATTCACTATATCTTGTCCACTCAAGCCTTCCAAACACAAAAGGCTTCTACTCCTTTGCAGGTAATGATGGCAGTGTATTGCAAAAGTGAAGATGGAGGAGGAGAAGCTAGGTTCACTTAGGAAAATGAAATATCTCAATAATAAATACACTGAACCTGCTTGCAACAACCTGAAAAAGAAGCCAATGTAATCACCTTACAGAGTACAACAACTGCTCCTGTACTTGCGAGTATTCGAAACAATTAAACATTAGTATCATTCTTTTTGGAAAAGAGAAATGTTTCTACCCTGTGTGGGTCCTTAGCTGCTATAATTTCTAAAAATAATTTCTAAACAAAGGATGTTCACAAAATTTCTTAAGATAGAGTCTCAGGGCTTTAAAAATCCTTGACTTTACACACCAGCAAGTATATCATGTTTTTATTGAACAGTACACATTTTATAGTGATGTTTAGGTCAGTTTAACATTGTTAATTACAATTTTATTCTATCTTAAGGCAAAAAAAAAATAAAGCAGAATATTGCCAGTTACTAAAAAGTAAAAGCTGTCGTTCTCCATGGTCATTTGCTTGATAATAAAATTCACAGATGTGCTCACAGTATTAATGTAAAAAAAATTCTTGTCTTTATAGCTCCTATTTTCAGTCAATGAGAAAAATCAGAGGTCTGTTATTTCAACAGACTGAAATATAAACTATTCATGTATATTCTTTCATCAGTGTATGCACATAATTCCCATTAATTTTACTGGCAGTAACACATGACTATTGAAGGGAGAATAAACTCCATAAAGTGTAATTAGTTGCTCAGTTTTGTTAGTATCTTTCAACTCCAACATTTTAAAGAGATTTCACAACACTCAAAATTTTTCCCTCTGTGCAGTGGCCAACTAATTCACAGCTTGCCAGAGTAATGCTGATTGTTAGCGAAAATGGAAAGAGAGAGATTAGCCTTTTGCAGGAATGTATTCTCAGCAAAAATCTGTTTGGCTTACTGTCCTGTAAGTCAAGAACAAGCCCAGTGGGGTCCGGAGCAGGGAGTGGAGTGTGCCCCTGGATGGAGCAGGACAGGAGGATGATTCTCTTCATTCTCAATCAAGCAATACAGCTTCTGGAAATAACTACACTTGTTCTGCCCTCTTTTAAGTCACTGGCAGTCCACTGTCTTCAGTGGAAGCAAGACTAAGTTGAGATATAAGAAGTTATTTTTCTCTATGGATGCTTTTTTAAAATGACAGTAGTTTTCTCTAAGTGAATCCTGCTATAGGCAAGGGTTCATTGCAGTCTTCAATGCAATATTAATTGATATTCCACAGCCTAAGTAAATAAGATGTGACAAAATACAGAAATGCAGTTTCTCAAAACTAAGGAACCACTCCCTCTACCAAAGTAAAAAACAGTCACTGAGAATACAAGCACAAGGCCTTCCTCTCTCTTTCCAGTCTCTTACCCCTTTCCCCAGAAATCAGGGGAATATCCGGAGCTTCCAGGCTGCCATGCAAAGAAGCAACTAATGCTACTGGCATGGCAGAGAACATTTCTGAGCCTTCAAGCATTTTTGGCCTTGCCTAGAGCCCCAGTCTGACTGCCGTCGCTAACCATAGGGGTGGCAGGCTCACACAGCTATATCAGTCAGACAGTGGGGTGTGCCTGTTCGAGGGACAGACAGGCTAGGGAGATGCCCTGCGCCCAGGGATCAAAGGAAGAACCTGAATCAGTTTCTCAGCATGGGGAACGTTCAGCAAAAGCTACCAAAGTAGTTACTGTCGAATTAAATCATACTGACAAACCTACTTGAAACATATTGAAATAAAATCACTATAAGCAAACTTTTCACTAATGAAAAGATTTGTAGGAAGAGGAAACCTGGAGGGGGAGAGAGAATAGAGTCACTGGTTTTAAAAGTGGTATAGATAAAGTCTTTGTCACAATCTAACAGTATTAATAGCAAGATGTTCTTTAAGAACGCTGCATAATTCAGCAATGTGGAATTTGCCCCGCTTAGCTTTAGGCGCTTACCAGAGGCATCTAATCCAGGAGCACAGTTGCCTTAGGCTCTCTCTGTTGGAAAGAGACACCTCCAAGAGAGTAAAGCGCACTTAGATGGGGATCACTGCCACAGTCTGCTCTCATACTGACAAAAGCATAGCTGGTAGGAAAGAAACCAGTAGAGAAAGTAGAGCGGTTACAGCATCCTCACGGGAGCAGAAAGAAGGCAGCTACCTGGCCCATCGTTGTTACCTGACCAGCTGGGAGTGACTGGGATTTCACATTAAGCAGAGCAAGAGCTGCAGTAAAGGTACAGCTAAAAGCTTTTGCCACTTTCTTCACTATTGCCGCCTCCTTCACCCACTCAACACCAGAAACGTCCACATCATCATGCCCATGCTCAGGTCCAGGCCCAGGCCCACAGTGGATAATGTGTGGGTAATGGCCAAACGTGGTTCTGCCTGGGTCAGAGAAACAGGGCTGAAAGAAATGAGATGGCAGAGAAATGAGTGTTTTCTGCCTATCAAAGCCTTCATAACCTTTGCCTCTTCATTAATGCAATGACATGTGCAACAAAGGCCAAGGCAATGAAACCTATTCGTGGTTATAACTGCAGTGAAATCACGTGCTGAAGAGAACAGAGAAACTCTACAAGGGGACAGCGAGGGCAGGGGGAGAAGAGGAGGAGCCAAAGGAAACAAAACTCTCATCTGGGAAAGAGGCATGCTAATATAGCCGAGGAAAGGCAGTTCGGATGGGAAGCATCCAGTGGGAGAGAGAAACCCGCAAAGCAATAATGCTGGAAGAGACCTGGCGGTGACTGGAGTCAGCAGGCTAAGTGCTGCAAATCTGAAACACAATTAGCAGGCGACACAGGCCAGTGAAGGCTTCGAACTGCAGGCACAGCAGCCCTCCTGGCCCATCAAAGGGCTCCTGCCCCTTGCTCTACTGCTCTCTGCCCGAACTACACACACAGCAGACGCTAAATTAGCAACAAGCTATTGACAGGCTGAAGAGAGCTGTGACAAAAGCAAGAATGATTAACATGAGACTTCCAAGGAAAGAGTCAACTCGTTGAATTAAATTGGTCTGCTATGGAATGATTTAAGTGAGAGATGCAACAACAGCCCATATATCTGAAGGTATAAAAGAAAAGAATAAAAATTTAATACAAACAAATAAATCACGAGTTTAGACTGCAGGTGACAGGAAAAAACTCAGAATAAATGTTAGAACAGCTTCCTATTGATTTATCTGCTGAGTCTTACCTGCCGGTTCATACATGCTCCCACCCCTGTGCTCTCGTATGAGCAGTAACCTCTAGAATTAGTCTCTCGAAGCAAATGAGAACCATTATCACACTCTTAAGCACTAAAAGATAACACAGGTGGCAAATACACTATAAAAGTGAAAAACAGTAGTGCTGTTATAAAAAGAGGGCCCAGATCATCTTATTGGCTAGAACGATTGGTATCTAGGCTCATTATACAAAGAATAAAATGACTCTCCACTCTTACGTATTGGCAGTACCAAGACAAGCTATAAATGTCAACCACGTTTCTGTTAGAGCACGTCAGAGATCCGATCAATCACTTTCGGATGGAAAAGCAATCTACGCACTTGATCAATCACTTTTGGGTGGAAATGGATCTCACTTTCACATGAAGGAAGTTAAGGGACTGTGAAATCTCCAACAATGACATGAAGTAAAATGCAGGATTTAACGATGAATTTCACCCTGGCACCAACTATGGCAAGGGACTGAACTGCCACTAAATCTCAGTGAGAAATGGGTGCCCTGATCGTTGTTTATGTCTGTGAAAACTTCTTCCTGACTCGCTGAAGTATGTCAGGGCAGACATTATTGCCAGGCAAATGTACTAATGGATATTCAGTTGTCTGAACAATGTGGTCCTAGCCAGGAAAATGTGAAGAAAATACGCAGAAGAGCAGAACGAAACAATCAAAAGGTCCAACAGAGGTGAAGCTCTCAAAATGTGAAGGATAAATGGAGAAGGTTTAGACAAGACTTCACATTGTATCCACAAGCAAGAGGTACGAGGAGAAAGGAGGTGAGACGGAAAGGAATTTAAATTCTAGGAATAATGAGTTCGGAAGCACCTTCTAATTTAGAAGTTTTCAGAGAAGGGCGGCTATGAAACTGGACTACAAAAATCTGAGATGACGTGCACTCCACATTGAATTGAAATGAATCAGCAACACCTTTTTTAAGGAAAGAATATAGAGGGAAGAGCGGGAAATGGCAGAGTTGGTGGCAATGAGCCAATACAGAATCTGTAAAGAGAGCAGACTGAGTTTGGGATCTGAAACAAAGAGAAATCTGCAAGACACTAGTGGAAGTACCTGCATGTATGTCTGACAGACCTATTCCAATTCACCAGGCAAAAGAAATCAACTGGTCAGACTTAATTTTCTGGAGAATGAACAGTGCTCGGACAACCGGAGGGGACAACAAATTCAGTGTACAGAAAGAAGACTGTAGTTATGGATCCACCAGGAACACACCCACGATGGAGTTCTAATAAGGGGTGAAAAATTTGACTCTAAGTTCCTTTGTTTTGCTATAGCTGCTGAAAATACATGCATTATTAATGGTTAAGACGTACAGGCTGAGTAAATGTTAGACCCCAGGGAAATGATAAATACCTTTCAGCCACGTGTAAACTAGGCATTAATAATGACTTCTGTGCAACACAAACCTACTCCACCGTTCAGTGCTAGCAGCGCTGTTAGAAAAATAAACAATATGTACCCTCAAGTATCAAGGGGCTTTCTGTAATGCTTTCCATAGGGACTTTTTTCCCCCAGGAGAGAATAAAAAGTATTTCGATGAATACAGAAAAACCCAAATATCATGAAATATTTGCATGTGTATTGCACATGATACTGCAAGTATTTCACTAAGCTAGATAACTTCTGGTCCTTGTTTTAATGACACTAATTCCTGCTGAAGACTCTTGACTGTAGTCGCACAGCTCCTGGAAGCAGGAGATCTACAAAATAGGAAGGTCTCTGACCAGGACATAGTACTGCTATTCCTTCACCTTCACAGCAATAATACTCCATTCTGGCTGGTGGACTTCCTCCATGATGTCAAGAGCAGAACAGTCAGTAGATTTTCACATCTATCAATTCATCATCCCTTCCTTGAGCATCCACTTTATGACTGCATGTAGGGAGTCACTGTCTTCTCTCCATCTGCCTCTACTACACGCTAGGGAACTACTCAGTGCTTTTACAGCCTGGGCTTTCCCTGCATGAAGCAGCAGAATTTTCCCCTATGTCAGTAGGGATACATAATATTCAGTATTTTGCTAGGTGCATGCAGCTCTGTGTTGATGCCAATAATGAAGGGGGAGGAAAGGAGATTATTTACTGACCTTCTGCTTGAATGACCATAATATTTTGCTTCAGATCAATTGAGGGATTTACAAGACACAACCTTGGCTCCTGCTTCTGAGTCATGCAAACTCCATTCGGATTTACAACCATCCAATTACGGTCATATAGCAAACCTTGGTTTCCTACTGGCCATTCTGCAACCTAGAAAAGCATCAAGAGGAATAAAAAGGTTTAGAGAATGTTAGTTGCATTAATAGGTTCATGCTAAACAGAAAAGAGAAGGAAAAAAATGGTAACGTAATCCTTTGAGATCAGGAAAACTTGTGCAAGCCAATGTCATCCTTCATAATAGAAATCTTAATTGCAAAACAAAGATAAAGATCTCCCTGCAAGAAGCTGATGAAACAAAATTGAGTTATTATAATTTGTTACATATTATCCTACACTTTGATATTACATTTAACAGAGCTATACGAATACAGTAAACAATCTATGAAATACTCTGAAAACTGTTTTCAATTTTACTCTCAGTCATTTTTAGGACCTCTCCCCTCAGCATTAGTTTTAATTTACAAAGCGTGGCCACTTCGAGATACATGTATGAGTCCAGCTAAACAAATAAATAAAAACCAGGGAAAATGTGAAATTCAAAATTTTGAAAAAACACCACATTTTTTCATAAAACTGGAACCACTTTACCAAAGAATCAACTTGACAAAACTTCCACCATTAAGCTTTCTGGTTTAGCTAGGAGCATAATATTTTTTAGATCCCCTTACAACTTAAAAGTTTTGTCTTCTTTGCTACCTATTTTTCCATTTCTTCTATAATGTTCTTTACATCCAATAGCCTATACAACCATATTGTCATTGTTTTCATGTACACACTTTTCTGGTGAAAAGAACATCTGTTACTGATGCTACACAGATGGAAATCCTGAAATCCAAAAAGAGAGCAATTATTTTAGTAATGCCTTTGGTGATATTAATAACTGCTTTCTCCTTTTGAATGACAGAATATTAACGCCATTCTTTTAACAGAAAGCTAGGCATTTAAACATATTGCTTCAACTCATGTATGCTTTCTAGTCACAGTTGGATATGGAGAAAAGTTAACATCAGCTGAACTTTGATGAATTCTTGTAGAAGTTTATTAAGAAGCTTAATGCAGCTCACACGAATTAACTAGGAAAAGATTTCTAGAAAAAAATACCGAGAAAAGCAAGTATATCAAGCACAACCTGACACTCTGAAGAAACGCATGCCTTGAAGCACTGTAGTGATCCTCACTGGGAGACTATTGTACATCAAGGAGCTCATGACCGGAGCATGCGCAGGCCTGTGCTGTGCTGCACATATCCCTCAGCCGCAGGATAAACCAGCTAATCGTAAGAGAAGAGCCTGTGGGCAGCTGCCCCTTGGCACTGACAATTACACCACTCATGTGTTCTCGTCTTTGTCTGAAAGTGAAGCAGAATGTGATCATCCTTGCTTGACAGTACAAATGATGAACAGAATTTTTTCTTCTAAGAAAAACCTGTTAAGTCCTCTAATACCAAAATACTGGTGAGGCTCACCAAGAATAGTATCTGCGCAGCATGTGTGCCCTCACTGAGAAGTCTGTCCAGTGCTGCATCATCTCTGGGTTCCCAGTATCAGAAGAGAGATAAGATTTAATAGCTAGTTTTCTATTCCACTCTTATCTTTGAATATTCTGATTAAACCTCATTTTCACAGAATCACAGAATCACAGAATCGTTGAGGTTGGAAGGGACCTCTGGAGATCATCTAGTCCAACCTCCCTGCTCAAGCAGCGACCTCTGGAGCATATTGCCCAGGATCACATCCAGACGGCTTTTGAATATCTCCAGGGAAGGAGACTCCACTACCTCTCTGGGCAACCTGTTCCAATGCTCTGTCACCCTCACAGGAAAGAAGTTTTTCCTCATCTTCAGATGGGACTTCCTGTGTTTCAGTTTCTGCTCGTTGCCTCTTGTCCTGTCGCTGGGCACCGCGGAGAAGAGGCTGGCCTCATCCTCTTGACACTCCCCCTTCAGATACTTGTACACATTGATGAGATCCCCCCTCAGTCTTCTCTTCTCCAGGCTGAACAGGCCCAGCTCTTGCAATCTTTCTTCCTAGGAGAGGTGCTCCAGCCCTTTAATCATCTTGGTAGCCCTCCGCTGGACTCTCTCCAGGAGTGCCATGTCTCTCTTGTACTGGGGAGCCCAGAACTGGACACAGGACTCCAGGTGAGGCCTCACCAGGGCTGAGGAGAGCCCTTACACTTAAAGAGTCGAGCAGACATTCTTTCTTGCCGAGATCGGGAAAGAACCGGCTCCTACCTGGTGCACAACAAGCACAGCCTAGATTAATTTAAAAATCACATTTGTGTTTAGCATGTGCTTTATCCCAAATCCCGCAGAACCCGAAAAATCCCAATCTTATGAACTTTTTCAGGATTTGTAAGAGTCCTCAGCATTAGCTTGAGATTGATTGCCTAACTAGAGGAAGCTGAGGGTAGGCACTCAAAATGTTCTGAAATTAAAATTTTAAAGCACTGAAGTTGAACATAAACATATAGCTACACCCCAAACCACTAGTCTCTTCTACATAGTTTGGCCACAGTGCTATCAACTGTTTGGAATACACAAAATACTTGGAAAAATTTGTAAAGAAAAGAAGTGTGTTTTGTCAACCTACTTGATTTATTTTTTCTGGCAGCTTTTGAAGTGAGCATAGATAAAAACTGTCAGTCAAAAGTGGAATCTTCAGGTTTGACAGCATCTGCAACTATGTTGTCTGAACACCTAAAACTGTCAGCACCTAAAAGATGCGAACCTTTGCCCTGCCTTTGCCCTAGGAGAAGAATCGTAGCCCAAAGACTGTGCAATGTCAGTTGAAGCACAGACTGTTGTCCTTGCCAGAAACTGTCCTTTGGATGGCCCGGTATTTTTTGGTTATCCTGTATAATTAGTTTAGCAAATGCATTTGAACAGCTGGTGATCATCTGAGAGCTTCAAGAGTTTCCTGTTAACAAATCTCCCTTCCAAAACAGAAGTAATACATCCTTTCATGGATCTACCAGAAGATCTTTACAGCATTTGCAAGACATAAAGCGTAGAATAAGCTAAAAGAGAAGAAAACTATAAAAAGACCCCTGAAGACAATGTTTTCTAGCTCTCAATTGTAACATTCAATTCTTATGGTTCCACTTTAGGATAGCAATCTTATTCAGGAAAACGTTTAAGCATGTGCTTACCCTTCGTTGAAAGCAATTGGTTTTTATCAACAAAACAAAACAATCTCTATAATTAGAACTTCAGATAGTTGTTACAGTGTGATAAGTATTACGGGGAAAACCCAGCAGAGCAGGTAATAGATATTTGGAAATAATCAACTCCTTTCATTTAAAATATCCTCATAGGTCCGAAATAAAGGCAAGTAACTCCATGCTCCACTCTGAGATGCAGCACAGAACTGTAGGTCCTCAGCCCATTTTTTCCCTTCCTCTGGATATTTGCCTCTGTAACAAGAAGGGGTCATAAACATGCCCAGCAGTGAGTTCTATTCCTTTCATGGATGTCCCTGGTACACTGTCAAGTACCCTACTTCCTCTCCACATTTCAATTTACAATATTCCTTATGTTGCTAGGACCTCAATAAATAAAATTGCGACAGCAAAGTACCTGTGTACTCTGCCCTGGACAGAGAGTCCTGCAACAGGCTGAGCTGTTTTATGGCTAAGAGGATACCTGATCCATGATATGGATATGATCCATGAGCACGGATGAACATACACATTTCTGTTGTCCTTAGTACTTAGGCTTGCGACCTGGCAGGACCCTCTCCTGTTCTTATGTCAAAGAGGCTGAAGGGACTGTTAAATGGTTGCAAACTGCTGAATTAGACCACTTCAAACGAATTCTGTCTCCTCTGCTGGAAGCACCACCTTTCATCTGAGACATGAGAAGAACAGTTCAACTCAGTTGCCTTGGATTGAGGCATCTGCCCAGGGCTGGCAGATATGGCACAGGCTGACTCACATCCTGGTGGACCAGCAGCAGCAGGAAAGGCAGGGCACATCAGGGCATCTCAAATGGCACTAGATACCTACGTTCAGGCAACTGATTCAGCGAAACAAACCAACTAGTGAAGCTTACTGCAAAATAAAGTAAATCAGGTTAGCTTACATCTCTGTCAGTAACACCATATTACACAGCTTGTAACTTAATTCCCTGCAGTTGTCTGACCATCTCCTACTACTGAGACAAATTAAAAGTGGGAGGATAGAAAGAAAGCAGGCACACCACAACTTTATCAACAAATGCTAGCATACACCTTCATTCCCAGCGTGGCAGGCAAGCTAATTGCGCAAGATAAGGCCTTCTCTGCCTCTCATGAGCAAGGACCATTGCACAGCACAATCAGTTCAAGGTATCGTCTCATCTTCTTTAATTAATTTCTTTTTCTGGTTATGTTAAAAAAAATTGCAAAAAAGTCTTTTTTGTTATTTCACAATTTTCTTTACAACATTTTTGGCTGCATTCTTCCATAGTTTACAGTAATGTCATCATGGAGGCTAATACAGATTTGGAACACATTAAAGAAAACACTGCACAGGTTTAAAATTCCTCAAGTTTAAAAATGTTAGTGGTCTTATATATCATTTGTCCACTGATTACTAAAAATTTGCACTGTATTTTAAATTAAAAGCTAATTTGTCTTGTGTGTCAAGATGCAGTTTTTATACTTTGAAATCTACTGCAAGAATAATAAAGTTATGAATGTTTAAAGTCCTAACCTTTTTCAATGGGCTCACTGCATTATGTAATTGTGCAAAATTCATGGACATGAGAGATGTTCATGTTTAAAAATGCATGTTTTAAACAAGGTTTTATGTTGGCAAAGAAGAAAAAAGTGGTGGGGGATAAAGATCACTCCTCTTTGCTGCTTCTCTCCCTTAAAGAGTTGTAGGGAAATCAGAGGAGAGCATCCAAGAAAGTTCAGTTATACTATTCAGCCCTCTACCTCCTGCACAGTACGTAACAAATTTATAGAGCATCACTCAACAGGAAATGGTCCCACAGCCAGGAACATTTTATAAAACATACATGCTGTAGGAGCTAACCAACCTGCAGTAAGCTGAAGATCTTCATGCAAAGCTTCATCCACCCAGCTGCCAAAGCACTCTGCACTCTCATTGTCTCTGGAGGTCAAGCATCTCCCATGCTAAAGCACCTCCCATACTAAAGCACTCAGAAGAACAGAGAAATCAGAGGCGTTTAAACGAGGAGGAGATTATGTGACTCTAAAGAGGAGATCAAACAGCTGTGAGTTTACATTCACATCCTCATCAAGCTTGTCTTCCTGCCTCTAATCAAGTTATCTATCCTGCGACCTTTAAGTCAGCCGGCAGACTTTACTGGCAGAAGGGCTGGGTTCTACACACACAGTTAGATGGATTTTTCCACCGTATATACTCTTTCAGACAAACAAACATGAGTTATCAGGTACTTCCCAATGAAGTCCACTTACTATACATGCTAAAAGTCTGACCTACCCTATCAGCTGCAGGTCTGCTCCTGAACTTAAGAATCTATGAGATTCTCATCTCAAGCATCCAAGCATAAGCAGAATGGATTACTACAGCCTATATCTAAAACACTTTTCATCTTTTCACATCAACTAGCTTAGAGCTATCCTACAACTGATGACACAGACCATTATGAGACTAGCAAAGCAGTGATTTTCCAGAGGATTAACTCTTTTCATGAAAAAGTCTAGAGAGAACGGGATAATCAATGTTCTAAAAGACAAAATGATTTTCAGGATTTGAGATCATTTAATTGTGACAAGGTTTCTCTAGTATCCTTTACTTCAAAGTCCAGGCAGTCTGGCATCGGATATTTTCCCCTTTCAAGATGACGCAGGCTAAAGTTGCAGTAATGACATACACAGTGCTGTGGATGGTGATGGCTTTCAACTATATTCTTAATCATCAGGAAGAGACCAAGCATATGCTTCATTCAGAATGGGATTAACTGACTTCTAAGAGACTAGGACTGCCAAAAATATCTTTTTTGATTTCTTCTGACTTGAAAAATAGAGAGATGCACTTCATAAATTTTATCCTCTACTGGAAAGAAATGTGAAAAACTAGTTTGACTGCTCATTACATACGGTGAGCTAGGAGTTGTCATTTTTACTTCTTCTACAGGCAGACAATGAGATTGACAGATCTTGCAAAGGATAGTTCTAAATATATGACAGGTCTAGAACTGCCACTTAGACTTTTGGGAACGGAAAACTGAAGAATACCTGGTGGACAGGAAGATACAAAAGTAAATCTCTTTGGGGATTTACTTCAATATTGAAAATCATGTCATGTTCCAATACTCCTTTATCACTCCCCCCCCTACTTTCCTTCACAATAGCATCACTGTCACGCCTTTTGGTGTCTCAGCTCTTCTCCTGATGCTGACTTCTCCTGTCCTGGTCCCTCCTCTCTACTGGCTCCTCTAAAAACTCCTCCTGCGGAGGTACATTAAACAACTGGAAGGGCAAACAATGAAAGCCCAGTATTTTGTTTTCTACCTTTTCCTTTCTCCTATCACTGTCAATAATGTCACATTTTTTCAGCCATTGAAGCCCTAAGAGTCTGAAAATCATCTTGACCTCCTACTTACCTCTTGACTTTATCTCCTAGCCTGCTCTTCTACACTGCACTCCTTATGCAAGAAAAGCCCTTCTTCATCATGTCTAATACACCAACTCCTACTGTTCCTTCATATGCAATTATGTATCTTCTAAGAACTAAGTGGAAATGCATGAAAAATTTGTTTGGGAAGAAGAGGAGGGAAACAGAATGCTATTTATAATGAATTTCCAGTCCCTCTCATGCCATATACTAAACCTAGTATATATTTAGTTGCATATTGCTCTTTAGCAGCAGAGACTGACAGTTTAACTTATTGAGTTCCGCTGTTGCTTCATTATCAAAAAATAAGAAAATAGAATACACTAGGTTTAAAAAACAATTCTAAACATGCAGAACTAAGTCTCATAATATGGTTGTGATTTTAATATTCATATTTTTAAAGTACTCATATCACCTAATGTTAGCTATCTAATCTAAGCTGCCGAAGATTCCTCTTAGACTCAATGGAATTCTTAGACAGGAATAGCCAGGAACAATTCATCTTACCTATTGTAGATGCCTATTTTTATGATAAGATGGATTAGCAGGTATCCATCTCTCACTGCTTACAGACTAATATCTAACTTCAGAGGGGTATGTTTAGGTAAACTGAACCCTGCTTTCAAGATCATTACACATGCTTGGCACAGTAAGTATGCATGAGGAATGGGGATTTCCCCCCTCTGCATACAATCACAGTTCTGTCTATCAGGGAGCGCCAGGTCTGTGCGAATTTATCACCTAGAGTAGTTTCCTCTCACAGAGCTTGAAGAGAAGAATCTGGCTCAGCTTGTGGGGAAACATAAGCTGTGTCTTTCACGCTAAGGTACTTCTTACCTGCTCCCGGGCACAACCACTTCAAAGACTTCCTAGCACTGAATGTTGTGGTATATACCTCATCACACCAGTCTGCATGTTAAAAATAGAATTTAACCCCAAAGGGGCCTGAATACTGCTACAATAGATCTCAGCAGCTTCTGTAGTGGTCTTCTGTAATACAGCTAAAAATTTGCAACACTTAAATGAAGGTTAAAACATTCTCACAAGAAATGTGGGATTAGTTTGCTTTTCTAAACAATGTAATAAGGAGTGGAAGTTGCTTGTTCAGATCTCATTTGATGCTGAAGATTGTGCTTCTGAATTAAAGACATCATAAGCAAAAACTAAGTTTAAATATACAGATGGTTTGTTGATCATTCAGTATTCTTTGCTTTAACTACCCGGCCTCTTTTTGCATTAAGAAAAAAAAAAAAAAAGATCAAATCAGTTGAGAAGCCATATTTTAAATGCAGGTGATTTGTCACTGGATTTGACCCCAATTTTTACTCAAATGTGAGACAGTGACCTACACCAGCAAGTTTTCATAGGGAAAGTTATACTGTTATTGACATTCATTAAATCACTTCCCAGTAAGGTACAAAGTAGAGTCACATTCTAGGTCAATGTGTGGACCATACACCTATTTCATCATGCATTATTTGGAGAATAAAAAAGCCACAGCTAAGGTGACGATATTATTAACTTGGTAAAAAAGCAATTAAAATCTTCAAAGAGTGAACTTTCAAATAGTGCAGCAACACTTAAATGTCATATTTCTGTTGCAAATGTATTTTTAATGATAACATTTCTTTGTAATGTAAATCAGCCTCCTCTCAATTATAACATGTTAATCAAGTTATTTCTCAATTGCTGCCTACCCATCAATGCCTACAAGTCCATCATATGTCATTTTGTAAAAGCATACTAATTACTTGATTATATTTTAGTCAAGTTTTGCAAATTGAACTATTTTTTTTTCCAGACTGCATATTATGTGCACATTTTTCTGTTGCTGGAAGGAGAGAGACAACGTAACACGTTTACACCCCATAACTTTGAAAATCCTAATTGAAAATCCTTCAAAGCACCTTAGCATGCAGGAGCTTATGCTAGAAATTTGAGAGAAGGAGAGCGTCTCATCCAGGAAAAATGGGTACTCCCATACTGTTTCCTAGCATCTCCTGCACGTGTTATTCCTGGTTGTCAGGTCTGACAGGGATAAGGAAAAAACAGAGGTTGGGATGAATATTGAAAAATAATTTAAAATGTATACCTCAAATGCAGAGCATGATTTGATTGGGTACAGGTAAATGTTGGTGACAGTAATGGGTTTGCCACCTCTTCTACATGTTGGTACTGCAGTCTCAGAAACAGCTGCCCTCATGCTTTCTGACTCAGTCTCTGGCAGCTGCCAACTGACAGTCTTCATTGCTGCAGATGAATTATCCCAGAGCTCTCTGTCTAAGATGTGCATTCTTGGAGCCAATTTATTTGCATTGTTACAGGAAGGGTGGTCATCCTGAACTGGAGAGCGGACAGATTCTGTTGTCAGCTTTGTAACAGAGGACTGGAAGGGAATCTCATTGTTTGACCGGGAGAATCCGGTGGCTATGATGAATTTCAAAAAAGTCTGTGCATCTTCAAAAGTAGACATGTAGCCAAAGGATATTCTCACAGAACCAGTGGGACGTCCATCAATCAGGTCTCTATCATCTCCACATACGTGGCCAGCCTAATTTGAAACAAGAAGAAAAACAGGGAGCTATTAGGACAGACTTTGCTCTATTTTCCCCCTTATTTTACACAGTTATTCACCAGTCTGTTAATTTCAGCCTGAAGAACTGCTTTCAAAAATATCCAGTAAACCCTTGAACATAAAGAGAGAATGGAGAAAAAATTTCCAACTGCCTTACTACCTACTCAAGCTGGGAAGAAGATTGTTTTGAGATGCTTGTCCTACTCTGCCCTAAGGCAAAAGAGACTTCTCAAAAACTTATGTGGAGATTCAGAAAAAGTCTGTATGCCCCAAAATGGCCTGACAGCAAGGTCAGTCTCCAGCTATGTTCCAGTCTCTATTCTGCACAGTTCACTGACATTTAGATTGGGATATTATGTTCAGACGTGAATAAACCACTAGACTGCTGATTTTTCTGGGGCAGGTCTCTTGATCTTCCCTGTTGAAACTGTTCCATTGAATATAATTAGCGGATTATTCATGGCTTTTGTTACACAGTCCAATGGATAGTTATACACTTGCCCGGGATACTAGCAAAGCAGAGACTTGAATCTAGAACTCCAACATCCAGAGTGACTTCCCTAGTCATTGGGATATGCAGTAAATCAGTCTCGCTGCTCCAGTCAACATGGTTCTTTCAGGATGGACAGAACTAGCCTTCCTCCTAACATTTCCTTCTTTGAAAACAGAGGTTTCGACTCATGAAAAAGCTTTTGTTGAAAAATCCCTCAAATATGCCAATTTTGTGGCAAGCTTTTTTTCCCCATGTCCAGAAGAAGTCACCTCCACAGAGATACCTCCCTATTTGACATATGCCTTTCACATAGCACTGTCTGGAAACTTCTCAGAGTACAAGTTTCTCCTTCACTAAGTAGGTCAGTGAATGCTGCTACTCACCTGCAATGAGATAAGCTAGTGACTCTCTCTACCATCCCTCTACCATTAGGTCATCAGTGAACACAAGACTTAGTCCTAAGTCAGCATCCTTAATCATGTAGGTACAGCAGCTGTTTTTTTCTGAGAGTTTCATTTATTTATGCATTTGTGCTACATAAAACCAGAAGTGTGAATAGATTATTTACACGAGGGCTTTTTTAAGCAAGAGATGTCACAGTTTGATGAGCACAGCTCCCATTTATGCAAGGAGAAATAAAAAAGAAAAAACAACTGTGTCAGAGCATGCAATACAGCATTTAAATATTTTGATACAGTGTGATGTACTTTTTACCCTTCATAACAGTGCAGAATCAACATTTACCAAATTAGGTTGCATCTCTTAATATACACGTAACCCTTCTGCCAGGTATTGATCGACTGACTGAGAAGAGAGGTTCCTGCTGTTCACATAAGTAAAAGAGTTCCTGCCCAGCATCCTAAGGAAACTAACTGCATTTCTCCACAGACTCCTAAGGACAGAAAGTCCCCACTCACAAGCAGTTTGAAACTGCTCACAAAACATGAAAATCTTCATCCGGGGAGGAAGAATACAGTTAGCAACCCGGAAAGATGCACAAACAAAGTATATGTACAAACAATGGGAAAAAAATGATTTCCCTACACAGTAATGCTGCCAATAACTCATCTAGATCCTTCTCAAAGGACCAATGAGAATGTCTCAAAATGATAACTGCTTACCTGTACTACCTCATCAGATCCCCTTTGGCACATTAAGCGCCTCTTTATAGGTTTGGTTTTGCGCTTTGGCCTGTTAAACGCTCAGCTTTATTACCACGTAGGGTAGACACAGACCTATAAAAGCCCACCTAGTCCTTAGCAAAATCTGCTTCATATGAGATGACACAAGAGAGTGGTGTAGCTGTTCATTTGGAATTTTTTCTCCTTAACAGAAGGGAAGAGCTTTTTTTCTTCTCTCTGAGTATCCTGGAGAAGCTGCTCCCCCTCAGAAATTCAAGCATCACTCATGTGATGGATAATGCATGAGTAGACTACAGATATGGAGCTTTCCGCTGCAAATGAAACCACCATTTTGCCAAGGGAGGTAATAAAGAGCTCTCTCCATTTCAGAACTTGAGCTATATCAGTCTTGCATATAAATGCATTTGCAGAAGTTATCTAAATGTCTCTATGAAATTGCAAGGGAGCTGTAATAGCAATACAGCCATTATCATTTTGTATCTTTTGAAGAATACTGTTAATATAGTTTTGGATTGTTCTGTATTAATTTATTGCAATAGGAGGAGATAGGAGGCCTCCCCCACTTCACTGTAATACATCCCACTACACATCTTTTAATGACAATTCATGGAAAATATGAGTCATCAGGATGCAGTTAGGAAACAGTCTTTATGTTCATGTTCTAATCATCTAACAAACTAGGTAATCTAGGTAGACATGTCATCCACGTGTACAATTCCCTAAATTTACTTTGCTGTCAGAGATTCAGAGCTTGTTCTTATGTACTGTTTCTTGTTCAATTTGTGTATGCCTTTTAGACTATAAGGCCCAACAGGAATACATCTATACTCGAACATTATTGAGTACAATGAAGGATACTTAAGGAACAACACGAGCTGAACTGTCCAAGAACTTCTGTTCTGCAGGAAGTCTTGATTTCATGTAATTCCAAATCAGAAAAAGATGCTAAATTTCATATTTTCCGATGAAATAAAAAGAAACAACACATATTGCTTTTGGACCATTAAATGATTTTGTTTCAACGTGTAATTTCAATGAATTGCAGTTCATTTATTTCTTTAACATGGCAACTGAGTCGAAAGATCAGAGAAAATACATCAAATTCTCCTTTATTCTATAAGTTGCAGAGACTCAAAAGCATTGGCCATGATATACCTACTTTATCCTTTAACTACTCAGGGTTTTTTTTTAATACAGGGTCAGGTTTTCGTCTTTCCTTCAGCCTTTCCACCTGT
Organism: Struthio camelus; assembly: GCF_040807025.1. Taxonomy (NCBI): domain Eukaryota; kingdom Metazoa; phylum Chordata; class Aves; order Struthioniformes; family Struthionidae; genus Struthio; species Struthio camelus. Next base: position 70,152,475 of record NC_090943.1, read on the forward strand.
TAGCAAATTCGCGGAGCCTCCTGGCTCATTGAGTCTAGATCTTTTCCATGGGAAATAGACCACGTAATCTCATTCAACAACTAACCTGTAGGTTTCTTCGGATGTCCTCATTGCTTATACCCAAATGCTGCTGGCAGGCTCCCGTGTTACAGAAGCAACCTGTGCGGACATGTATGTTGTACAGACTGGCCATCTTGTCCACCTTCACAGTTCAGGAGAAGATAAAGACACAGGAGAAGAATGAAAGAGATACATTTTAAAATTGCCGTTAACAAGGCAGAATGTTTTAACGGTACAAACTAATTGCAGGTAAATCACCTCTCTAAATTATTAAGAGAGTGGCTGTAGCTGTTAGTATTCCAATAAACAGTGAGGATTTTTCAGCTTTGTTATTTCAGCTAAAAGAAAAGAATGATGGAAGCAGAAATCATTACTTTGGCACGACACAGTGCACTCTGCCATGGGTGCACACACACCCACACACCCACCCACCCACACACACACCCACACACACAGGACAGCAGTTCAGGCCCTGATCCTGTTAATGCCAGTACACATGCTTAATTTTAAACCCATGCAGAAGTTTATTCACATCAGCAGTGCTAATTACAGGGCCGCAGTTAAGTGTCATTCAGCGTCTGGACAGAACAATGAATGAAATTGCTTCTCTGCAGGGAGAAGAGAGGCCTGCGGTACCTCTTTGATTAGCCAAAGGAAACCCTGTTCACCAAGGATCTGAAACTCTAAGTCCTCACTATAGAAACCAATCGTATCAATGGTTTGGGGCACACAAATGCTTGAAGAATCAGCCGCCTGGAAAGCACTAGCACCTGACAGGGTGGCACTAAAATGGAATACCTGTCTGAATGGTCTGCTTACAAGCACTTGATCCACCAACTACTGTCCCACACTTTCCTGGAGCTGTGCTTTTCTGCTTATATCATTTCTTTATCTTCCATGAAACAATGCAAGGGCATAAATGCAACAAGGGATGACTAACTTGCATGAATAAATTATGTGAGGGTATGAAAAAGATGCACAAGGACAGCAGAAGCACATCTATATGTGCCTCAGGAGAAATATGTATGTATGCACTGGGAGGCTGGCACTGCAGAGATGTGGACTGTCAGGGTTTCACAGCACAGCTAGGAAACCATGGAAGCGTAGCACGGGGATCCTCTTAGCACAGCGAAGAAACCATGGAAGCACGCTGAAGGGATCTGAAAACTCTTTACGTGGATTTCAAAAAGTTACAAGAGCAGCTGATAAGATTAACTGAGAGGGTCACAGTTTTTGCATTATTTCTGTGACAACACATGACTCACAGTCCTAGCCAGGACCGGGATAAAGGATGATCAAGGGACCAGAAAGGCAGCATGAAGCCTGGCACATCCTACCTCTGCCACAGACTTCCAGACAACCTCACACAAGTTTCATTAACCTCTCTGTGCTTTAGCTCCTCTGCCGCAAACTGGAGAATTCAGAGCTCTAAGGACACATTACAGACTGAGAGGACTTGGGTACTCCAGTAACGCTGGCCTCATAGGGAGCTACGGTGCAGCTTGACACAGAATGACAGCTGACCGTGAATCGCGTGATACGTGTTTGACAGAAATCTCAGTTTAAAGATGAAGGAATGGAAGCGTTGATCATTTCAAACCAAGCACTTTCCTAGCTATGTTAGGAAACTAAGCATGTTTTACCTGCCAAATGTTTCAATGTAAACATACAATCTACCTTTTCTAGCTGACTTAATCTCTATCGCCTTTTTTTTTAAAAACATAACGTCTTTGTATGGGATACTTGTTCAATATACGTAGCAAAGACTTACTGGATCATCTCAGCTCTATAATTCAGTCTATCCTCTGTCTCTTCACTTGCAAGCTTGACTGTGTGAGCTGCCAAGCCCTCTTACTTTCACTATCTCAGCAACTTGAAAGCACAAGCCCTTTGTCAGAACTTTCTCCAGGCTGAAATAATTCAGCCTTCGTAGTGCTTAGCTCTGCTACAAGCAGTTCAAACAGCATTTAAAATTTTTCGTATGTGGGGCACAAGGCACTCTACACAAAAATGTGTTGCAGACATAGAAAAAATCCTGCATCGTTACAGTGCAGTTATCATGCTCGTGCTTAAGCACGTTCTGCCCTATTAGTTCGGTTCAAAATGGTTCAGTTTTCGAATGGAGACACAACCAAAATAACTTTACATATCCAGACTTGGAAAGCGGAGAAAGGAATCAGTCGCAAGATCCCTATATGTGTTTAACGCTTTGGAGAAAACACAGTGTTCAAAGCACGTTTCTCAAATCTAAGTTACAGTAAAAGGTATCTATTGAGAAAGACTGTAGTGGTGTTATTAACTTTGTTTTGTCAGAAGACTTCAATCTGGGAACAGTGACATTTTCTTATTTTTTTATTTTGGTGAGAAAAGTTGTCAGCCTGACATAACACGGTTTGTCATGGCGCTGGTGACTCGTGGGTGGATTTATCATTCTCTTAATGATGACAAGCAAGGCAAAAATCATGACAGTTATTTCACTGCTGAATTTGTTCAGAGTTTGGCTTCCTTTGCTCAGTATACAAAAAGCTTTAAAATATATATATAATATATTTAATACTATTTTTCAAAGAAACACTGCCAGGGCAGCCTTGATTTTCAAAGTACGCATAGTGTAAAGAAGTTTGCATGACCCAGCTTCAAGGAATTGTTAACAATCAATTTTTTCATTGTTTTCATTGTGTCAAATAAATCATTATTGTTCTTTAATGAAGGCCCTGGACTTTCATTCCAGCCTTTCACTTTAGAAGTGAAACAAGTGAAACAAGTGAAACAAGTGACAGGACCCCATAGCCTTCTCTGATAATGTTTTAAACTGAGTGGTATATATTAGTCTGTACAGTAGACAAAGGTTATTGAATATATGTTGGGGTGTGTAAGTGTGCATAAATACATATACTCTCTCTCTATATATACATATATATACACACACCCAAAGATTATTGATATAGAAAAGTATATAAACATTAAAGGCATAGAGGGAATCATGGTTCAAGTGAACAAAGATAAGCTAGACATAAGCTTTAGTATAAACTGAGCTCTGTTATCACCAGCGTGAAGCTTAGACACATACAGGTATCCTGCATATCTTGGCACACTTTTCACTGCAAACAATGAAACCATGTAAAGAATCAGTAAACACAGCACTGTCCCTCTGTCTGTCCTTTGAATGCATACTTGACTTTCCACATATGCTTCTAGGTCGTCTTCTTTAGTTTCAAACTAAAAATATGCCACTTGGGGAGTTAATTTAATCTCTCTCTGCAGTGTTACCACAGAGGAAAACAAACAGAATACAAAACATCTGTTACAGTTATTTTGATTAAGAAAAGCTTACTTAAATAAAATACATCTTTAACATTGCCATGAGGAGCAATAACGGTTACAGAACTCCAGGCTATGCAACGCAGAACGCTGTTTGTAGCTCTGCATGCAACAACGGTAGCTGACTTTTGGGAGACAGGAATAGGTTCATCAATGAAGACACAGAAGCATGAATGGTACTAATGGTAAGGACACAGCTTTATGTACTTAGATCATGAGCTGTGGCAGTTCCCTGGGCCTGATATTTGGAAAATCGTGACTTTGTCTTTCTGAGCTTGAAGATTAAGCTGTAAAATACATGCAGAAATCTTACAGCATTTTTACTGATTCCATCAGCGAGGACAAGGTAAATAAGCCATCAAGATATCTTTGAGTCCCTTCTGTCCCTTAGAGTCCCTCGGCATTCATTCCTTTTTCTGAGGCTGTCCACAGTGGGTCAGGCCCTGCAGACTGCTTTATACCCCAACACTTCTCGTTCCAGATCTTCTTGATTTTTGACAAGCAAAAGGTGCTGTTCACACTTCAGACTAGGGTCTTGGTGTTCAATAAACATATGTGAATAAAGGTTATCTAAAAACATTGTTAAAATATTTTTTGTTTCAGAGATAATTTCTGTTTTAAGCACAGCTGCCTTCCGTAGTGAGCCTTCCTTTAGTATTGCCAGATTGCCCAAATGTTCACGTTTGGGACTTTTTTCATAGTGCTCTCTCTAGGGTTTAGTGTTACACTTCCCTTTACTTTTTTTATAACAAAACTATTGAGGCGGAGGGTTTTTTGTTTGTTTAACGCACTGCCCTACAGCAGTTCCTCTTGAGTGGCTAGAATTTCAGCTCATACTTAGCTAGACAGCTCCAAAAGGTAATGAGATCCTCATGTGTTCTGATTCCCGGTCTCAGTTGCACAGCTGCACTGGCAACTTTTCTGCCGTTGCTAAATGACTGACTTCCTACTATCCACTCACTTCCAGACCTCTGTGGAGGTCAGCTTCAAAGTGTAAGCTTTTCTCTGGCTTCTAGGTTCCACTGAAACAAGTCTGAGAATGATGCTGTTACTGTAGGTAGATATATGCTAAGTGATAGCAAAGATTTACAAGTAGCACTTAGCATTATTTCCACTAAATTAAATGTAAAAATTTCACTAAGAATGATGGATTCTTTGGGAATCCTCACTGAAGTCATGCGCACAGGATCCAATTCTGTAGCTCTTATTCAAGCAGGTAGTTCTTATTTGTGTAGATTATTTTACTGAACATCAGAAGAATTATTCACACGAGTAAAGGCTTCCCCTTTCATAATGGATCATGAAGTGTCCTGAAGAAACAAAACCACATTAGTCAATACTGCTAAGTGCTGTCCACGAGGAACTGGGATTTGGATTTTTGATTCGACTTTCTACAATGACCAAATTTCAGAGCAATTTGTCTGTCTGATGGATTTGTTCTTTACAAGAATTTTACTGCACGCTGCTGAAGGCTAGTTATAAGGCAGGCTCCATGACACAGTTCTCCACATCAGCTGCTAAATTAATTCACTGATTTATGGCATGGAATTGGAGAAAAAGTAAGCGAGCTCTTTTTGCCATCCAGCATTTGATTGTGAAATGTTGTTGCTGACGCAAATGCATACTTAATCGTATTTAATACAGTTAATAAGAAGATCATAAGAAAAAAAAAATAGCAGCACTTGCTTCCAAATCCTTTAGAACAGGAAGGATGCATGCTAGCTGTGTTACTGTATCATTAAACTGGTTTGACTGCATGGCTCTCCTGGAAACGGGTCATTTTTTTTCCCATCCCGAGGAAAGACCTTGTTCCCACAGTATTGACGGAGCTGACCTCTACTGCCTATTTTGTCTCTAGTTGCTTATAATGCTTCAAATTAATTGCAGAGTGGATGTAAATATCTCTTTCAGTATACACCCAGTTCATCACTCCCTCTGACCAAAAATCCTTTGGTAGAAGCAATGAAACGTTAGATAGAGATACTGAAATTTACTGAAATTGCCAAGTTGGGTGTCCTGATAGTGGAAACATTAACTTATCAGGCACTTTGTATTTGATGTCATCATTTCCTCTGCTGATTTCAAATACAGCCAAATAGCAGTAAGGCTGCATGGGAGGGAAGTAGGCCGGAAAACCCTGCCTAATCCCAGATATGAGGATTGTCATTCTGCAGGAATTCTCACTTTCAAGATGCCATATAGATAACAAACCGTAAGGCCTCCATGTGCCAAGGAGTAACAAGAAGAATTTCATACTTCTGAGACCCAGAACCTAGTAGATACTTTGGGAACAAGGTGGTTATAAGGAAGAAATGAAACACCATCTTGATCCTAAATGCATGACCTCATATTTTTTCAACTCCCCTTTTCTTCCCTGTAGTACCTGTGGTGAATTCAGGCATGGACTTATTTGGAACATATGTAAACCTCAGGAGTCTAAGATCCAGCTATTTGAGATGGAACAGGCTGATGAGCAGGCTAAACACCTTGGCTTTCTCTGATTTTGCATCTCTGTGGTTACAGGTCCCCTCCACCAGTGGTATTTTCTCTCAGCTTTCTCTTTTCTTTTCTTTTCTTTTTCCTTTTCCTTTTCTTTCTTCTCTTTTTTTCTTTTCTTTCCTAACTTCATTCAGTGCCAATGAAAACCTGCGTTGATAAAATAGCATCAAGCAAAGAACGGATTCTGGGAAGAAAAGCAAAGTAACCCAAGCCCTTTGCAGGTTCCTAACTCTGATTTAAACCCAGCCTTCCCGTGTGAGCAGCAGTAAAGGGTCTGTGTCTCCACACCCCGTTGTGCATCCCTAGCTATGTAGGCTATGTAGGCTAACAGCTTTGGGTCAGATTATGACTAAACAGACAACTGCAGGCCAGAGGTAAACATTACAGAAGATTAAGCTATAACTAACATCAAGAAGGCATAAAGCATGTAAAATTAGTCTGCTGCCTAAAGAATACAGCAGACTACTACAAGTGGAAACAATGGGTAGGAAGAAAATGTGCAATGTGTGATACTGGAACTCTAGAAAGGTAGATTTAATTAAGGGCTCAGCCAAAACCTTTTCCATATTTTCCTGTTTCTCTTAAGTCACTTACACCCTCCTTTCACCTGCATTTATCCCCTGAAAATAGGGAGAATAGATCTTTCTTATCCCACAAGGATGGGGTTAAAATCCCATGATGGGCTTTGAAGTGTTGACATATTACTTTAAGTATGGCCATATGGATTCCTATATATTATTTCTCTGTGCGGCAGGAAGATGCAAGCACGATAATAGAGAAGGTGGAGCCAAGGTCTCCTCATGTTCAAAGGATTTGGATGGTGGACTGAAATTGGACATTGCAAGCATTTGAAGATACCTGACATGCTTTTACCATGACCCAGAAAAAAGGAATCCAGCAGAGCCTGTCAAAAGTGCAGTCCTCTTGTTGCTACCTTGGGGTTTCTTTTCACACTTCTCCCCTGTGTTAGTAATGCAGTCTGTAGTTTAGAGCCACAGTCTGGCTCTGGTACTAAAGAGAAAATACTTAGCCTCTCTCATTCATCTCAGATTCTTTCATCTGAACAACTATCAGCATCTTTCATCTCCCTTTGCAATTTCCTTAACAACACGCAAGGACACTCCAGAGAAGCAGTATAAGGCAACATCAGTCTAGGCTTTCATGGAGCTTTCTAACCTTGGCCAGCTCCCATGAGCAGTTTAATAGTAGACGATTTCAAGTGTGCCTTCTCACATGTGTCTTGGTCCCCCCGCAATGAGATACTACAAAAAGCAACTCAACCTGAACTCTGCCACTACTTCCTCTGAAAGACGACCTTCATTATCTACTAACTAGGTTTGCAGTCATCACACTGAATCTCTCAAGAACAGCATCTCCTTACCAACAACCAGCAGCTCCCTACCTAGATCAATTAACTTGTCTCCTGGATTAAGAGTCCTTTGTTGTAAGGGCTGACTTTGAATGCCCAACACCATGCAACTAATATCTCATAACTAAGCATAAGCAAGGATCCACGTTGTAATGTCATTTCTTGCCAGGCTTAAGTTACAGGGTGCCATTTTATTGACAAGTCAGTCTGGTTTGCTGCATCATAGCTATCTCCCTGCAGAACAGAAGATAACACAAGTCACTGCTGTTGCTAAGGATGCTTATGAGACATCCGCAGTACAACTGGAAACTAGTTAGAACCAAGGAAATTTGGGAAGTTCAACAGGAATCTTCACGACAATCTTTTTCTCCTTCTAATCCTGTCTGCTTTCTATCCCACTGGTCCATCAACTGTCTCTCGCTTCCTGAAATCAATGGCTAAATCCACAGTTAAAATCAATAGTGAGCAGTCCCCCCAGTAATGTTTAGGTGGCTACTGGGAAGAGGGCCAACAATCCCATTAGGCACGTCATGAACATTTTGCTTTCCCTGAGTCATCACAGTTAATATAATGAGTGGATATGCTTCCAAAAGCTTTAGCGTAACTAACTCGGAGTCTTTTGACCATCTCTGCACACACATTCTCAGCTGGAATTAGGAAGTGCTGGCTTTCCGGATTTTCTGGCCCAGATGCAAAAATGCTGCACAACACCTCCAACTGCAAAACTGAATGATCATAAAAGTAAAACGTTAGAAGCAAACAGTTGGAAAGCAATATAACAGGACTGAAGTTTGAACAACAACAACAACAACAACAACAACAACAACAACACAGATCTCCTGCTTAATAACTTTCTAGGAAGATTTATTTCACATAAATAATGTTGAAAGTATCCCTCCTCACTGCTTAACATCAACGCACTTTCTCCTGTAGGAACACGGTATGAATTTCTTGACAAGTACAGATAGCTGCTACCAGAGTCCTATCAGTAGTCTGATCAAATTGACCTGGTAACACCTTCCCATTTGTGTGGAATGCTGCAACTGCTTTTTTTCATTGCTCTAATTAGCATGTTCTCATTGCTTTAAATGTAGATCTACGTAACAGACACACAGTGCACTGGAGTTAGTCTACCACTGAAACACAAGTGTACCACCTAAGACACAAAACAGCCATCTTTCAAAAAATCCACCCATTCAAGGTTGTTACATAGTCCCTTTTATCACGAAACAATAAACAGCGATACGAATATCTATCTAGCTGTATGTATATACAAACATATCACTCACTTTACTTCTCTGAGGCTCTGCCAGTATTTAAATATTGCTTTTCCACTCCTCTGAGGCTAGAAAGTGCTAGTGACGTTATTTTATTGGGGGGGGGAGGGGAAGACGGGTACTGACACCCATAAGGTGACACAGAAAGTCTGCAGCAGAAGCAGGGGATTTCACCAGACCATTGCCAGGTCCCCGCCTACCGCTCTAGCTCCAGTCAAGCAACTTTTTAAAACATCATTGAGGAAAAAGAAAGCTAATAAAAGAGAACACTGTGAAACTAAAGCCAAGAAAGAGTACTCAGAATCTGAAGGTGCTTCCAGGACTGGCCATAGCCACTTCATCTACCTTGAGTAACTACTTTTATGTGCATTTTTCATCCTGCCTTACTCCACTTTATCCAGTGTTACTTCTGTTTGCAGACCTGTCTCAATGCAAAAAATAGCATCTAAGTGCAAGTAAGTAGAATAACTTGCAAGCAGAATAATCTCTTCTGTACAAAACCATTCCTAACTGCTTGTCCAATTCCTTCCTCCTCCTTCTGCTTCTGATGACTAGAATCTCCTTTATTCTGCTTTCCTGCCCAGATGGGTCGCTCTTTCTTTGCCCAACCAATGTAATGACGGGCTTGGGCTGCATTGCAGGAAATTTAGGTTAGTCGTTAGGAAATACTTTGCAGTAGTGAATATAGCTAAGTTCCAGAATCAGTTGCCTCAGGAGGCTGCGTAAAGGTTCAGATTGAGATGATCTCATCTCGGCATACGAGGATGATGGGTAGTCTCTCAAAATTCCCAGAGTCCTAAGATCTGTTTTTCTGCCTCCACATCTTCTCAAGTTTGGTTTAGCTGCTAAGCTACTTAACAGGAGAATTCATTGCTACAGGATGCTTTGGGTGTAGATGCATAAACGGGTTAAAAAACAAAAGAAAAGAAAGATTTTAACAAATTAAAGACAAGAAAGAATAAAATCTCTATTTAACAAAGCTGGGAGAAAACACAAGGGGCGTCTCATTCGGGTTTTGCCCTCTTCTTTTACTTTAAGCACATGAACATTGGCAGCGAGAGGGTACCAGGGTACCACATTAGAAATGTGATCATACCACATTAGAAATGTTTCACCGTGTTTCACATGGTGAAACCCTGTGTAGGTGTTCTGATGTCAAAGTGATTTGGGGTGGGTCACACATTCCAATGGAAGACCCTGATCTACACTACAGAACGATAGAAAATAAAGACAGAAAAGAAAAAAAAAGTGAGTCTTCAAGTCTGTCTTCACTAACTCAAGGGAGGTGGTGATAGAAGGAAGATGGGTAGACAGCAGGCAGATGCCATAATAAGAGCTGTCATGAAACTGCACTACAGATTCACGCTGAAGGTACATACACTGGGAGTTATCTGTTGAGAATTGCTGATAGGTTTTTCTTCAGAAATGGATGAAGAGACATAAGTGAAAGTCTAGCCCCACTCCATCCACTCTATCTGGGCCGATGAGAGTGAGCCAGGACACTGTAATGTCGGCTCACAGACAAAGCCGATCATAATCTATTTGAGCAGCGTTCTCAGTCTTGAGAGGTAGGGAGGCAAAACTCATCCATATGCAACACCACAGGAGAGGAGCCTTCCTTAGGCAAACCAAAATGTTTACATTCTCTATCTTTGGCAGCTGATTCCTGTTATAGCAGTTTGTCTATCACACACAAGTGTGAAACGGCAAGGCTACAGGCAAGAAGTCTGCGACTGCTAATGGACTGATGGCTCATTCCCTTCCTGACAGAATTAGCAGGAGGCATGGCAGGCATATATGGATTCCTCATTTGCAGGTGACACAATCATGGCAAACTACTTCCGTTTAGTTTCAAACTCCAGGCAAAGGAGGTAAATGTCGAGTGAAAAAGAAGAGTAGGAAAGGAAGGTCCTAAGCCAGGGCTAAAACATTGGTCATTTTTTAAAAGATAGCTGTGATGGTTTGGTTGCTTTTTTAAGCCAATGGCACACAGTCAAAAATGGGAGGGAAAATAAAACTAACTGATAACTCCAGAGCAAATAAAGCACAAGTCTGTTGGGGGAAGTGCTATTTTTCAGTAGCGGAAGAGAACCCGGGACTGAAAGGTGTGCCTGGGTAAGAGCACTCCACAGCACGCAGTTTAACAAAGGCTTCCAGAGAAATTCCCTCTGTCCATCTCTGCCTCTCTTCCCCTTCCCCTCTTCCAGCTCCCAAACTGAGCTTACAAACTGAACAGTGAGAGGGTGCTACGATGACACGGCAACTATCTACTCAAAGTAGGTCCCTTCTCCGTTTTGGAACAAAGAAGAAAACTTAAAATAATATTAGCACAAAAGGCCCCTCACACCAGAGCTGGTGATTTTTTCAAATCTGCAAGTGGTAGAGAATAGACAACTCTGCACTTTGACTTGCAGTGCAAGAAATCCACTTTTTTTGAGCACATGATTGTTGTTACAAATCAACATTGTTCCCTCACAGCTGTTCCACCTCCTCTTTGACAATCAAAATAGTCTGAGACCTCTAAAGATGCACCGTCCATGGAATTATATACACACTTCTGATTAAAATGATGGCCAGGATGTAAAATGAAGCCCAGTCATTGCTGTCAAATAGTGTTTCGGTTTTGAAGGACTTGGGGACCTACCTATTCATGACATATCCATATATGCTGAAGGTTGCAAATATTCACTATTAAGAATAAGCCAGTGGTGCTTCTCTGCATGAAGAGTCTACACTTTCATACTTTTCAAAAGCACCAGCATGCCACCTGCCAACACTTTATTAATAGCAAGAGCTGTAATGCCTTAGAATTAGTCACTAAAAAAGTATTTGGCATACAGGCCATCTTCATGTCCTGGACCTGTCAAAGATTCATCATAGTTTAATCCCTGTTCATAACCGGGGCTTTCTGGTGCTGCAATGCAAATAACACATCACGTAAAATGGCAGCCATGGCACTGCAGAGAGCAGGCAGTATAGGTATCCTCCCAACTCGTTTCAAGAACAAATGACTACCAATAGGAGACTAAAAGACAGCTTTAGCGGAGGAAATCATTTTCATGGGACGTATTAGGAGCAGTCCACAGAAGAAAAGTTAACCCTTTTTGTGCCCAAGGACAAGAGGTTTACTGAGATTTCCAAACTGCAGCAGTTTTATCCTACATAAAGAAATATATTTCATGAAAAATTTGAAGAAAAAGCCAAAGCTTTTGAGTGACTATTGGTGTTTGGAGCCTGAAATCCCTCTTCCTTATTTTAATCCCCATTTAGAGCAAAATAACTAAACCCAGTAACTACACTGTCAGTTAAACCAGTGATACACACAGTATTCAAAGCAAGTTTCTTCGGTATATAACACTCTAAAACAGCGATAACCTTCAGCAATCTCCAAGAAACATTTAAATGAAAAAGCAGTAATAATTCACCTTCCGTAAGTATTTCACTCCCACCTTATCACTTCTTAACATCCAAGTGTTCTGTACCATATATATTGGGATAGGAGGCTGTCAGAAAGGATGTCATCACTGCAAATGTAATCATGGTATAGTCTCATTTGTGTGTCTCACTTTAATGAAATGCTTTCATTTGATCTCGAGTGCTGCAATGAATCATTTACTCAAGGCTGGACCCGAGACTGTTGCTATTCGCTCTTGGCACAATTGAGTCAGGTATGTTATTCAAGCCATGTTTGTGTTTCATGGCACAAGCTTTTTAACTGCGGTCAATTATACTCTGATAACACTGAGCAATGGACTTCAATAATAGTAGCAGCTAAGAACAATTTTCTCCCAAATGCTACACAGATGAAAGACAAGATTTTTTTCCCTGCTTTCATTTTTCAGTAGCGACGTTAAATGCCATGTATTTCACCGCATGCCTTTCACATCCTAAATATCTTGGACTTAGTTCAGAGTTTTGAATATCATGTACATTATGTAAATCTTGAGGCTTAAATATAAGCTTGGTATCCTCTGAAGACACTGTCACTTCTACTTTTGAAGTTTTTCTTGCCAATCTATGTTCCAAATAAACTCTCCAAACCTCAGCAAAATACTTTCTCTGGAATCAGTTATTCAGATTGGCCTTCTCAGGCTACGGACCACTAATGGCCAGCTACCCTGTGCTCTCCAGTGGCAATGGGTACATAACAATTGCCTGTCAGAAGGACAAAGAGAACTGTTTGGATGCCTAGCTATAAGTAACTATAGATGGGATATCACCCATAAAAGAATAGGACATTCTGTCATTTCTCTCATTTGGTATACTAGCTGAAATAAAATCATTGTTATTTGGCACCTAGGTGTCCAGTAGTAGGTATGTCATCTAGAAACGTCCATCCAACTTCCCCTTGATTAAAAATTGCCCAAAATGTTTTCTTACCCGAGAGCCTTCTCAAACTGTGTTCTCCTAACTCCACTACACTACATTTGGATACTAACCACTGAATGCATGTGAATGCGCAGAGCACAAGCACGACCAGATTAAACCATTTCATTTCCAAACCAATAACAGAAGTATTGAATTAAGCTGTGCTTTGAATAAGCCTAACAATTGCTAGACATGTAACACATAATGTCTCAGATATAAAGACGATGAGATTATACTGTCAGCTTGATGAAGCTTGCTCTATGCTGTAGGTACTTTCTTTGTCATCATCAAGAGGGAATAAACATTTTTCTCCCCATAACTATTACAGGATGTCTATGAAGGCATTTTATTCCATAAAGAAGCCAATTATATATATCACAGATATTATAGCCTTGGAAAAAATAGTGCTGCTGCTTGTTAATTTCTAAAAGTCATTAAATTGTACATTATTTTAATTAAACAAAGTAATCCAACAGGAATTGCAGATGTGACTGGTGTGCATTTTGAAAACTTTATTAGTTCTTCATTCTCAATACAGTCTTGCCAGAAATGATCAGAATTTAGTGAATAGCACAGTCCACATGATACAGATCAATAAAGAAGCTTGTTATGAGCTGTCACTGCAGCAAACAGCAACAATGGAGTCATAAGACTAGAAAATCATTTTTTTCTTTGAGAGTACAGTTGAGTTTAAAACACGGAAACAGGCAGGAGCCATTTTTACTGAAAAATGGTGAAAATTAGAAGTATAAGTAATGGCTTTGGTTTTAACCAAAGGACAGACACAAAATCAAAATGTTTTTACAGTATTTTACCATGCTAACTGTGTGAATATCATAGCTCTTTTCAGAATATTACAACAAATCCAAATGGCTAATTTACTCCTAAAACATGGAAGTCTGATATGTAATATGGTGAATCTTTAAGCATGTTTGGCAACACAGCCCTATGGTTTTTAAGGGTCATATAGGTAGAAGAGCTCTCCCTGTTCTATACATTTACCCTTCCCATGTTCATCAGCCTGACAGATTCCTTAAAAAATTTACAAAACTCCATATGGACAGACTGCTAACTGCTTCATTTTCTCCTCAGTCATGTACATATGCATCTCCTCCTGCATTCTCATGAGCATTTTTCTGTATTCCCTTCATCATCCAGTTCTTATCCTTGCTGCCACAGCAGTCCAAGGCACAAGTCCAAGGGAGGGCCTTTTGCAATGCTACCTCTCTCCTAAATTGTTCAGAATTTCTGCTTCCAAGAGGGACAGGACTATGCAACTACTGCTGACAGAGGAAGGCAGTCGCTGAGGCAGCTGGTGCCAGGTTACTGACAGCTTTGAAAAAAATCAAGATCATACACTTGAGCTTGACTTGAGGACTTGCTCAATAGGCAGCCAATGAAAAATGGAAGGAGTAAGCAAAACTAGGGCATTGTGCTTTTTCTGACATCTGCTGATAAGCAAGTGAGCGACTTTATGCTGCGTTACCTGCAGATCTATTCGCTGTCTGTGTTCCCCACAGCTGACTACGGTCAGCTTTTCATCAAACAAATTAGATACTGCACGGTGGAAAAATTTCACAAAGTTCCCTCTTACAGATCCTTAGAATACCTGATGGCTGAAGGCAAGAGAAAGCTATGGACAAAGACTGAGTTTAAGGGATTTCTAAGTATGAACCTGACTTGCAGGCCTTACGCCGTTCATGCAACTGTTAAATAAACATACTCCAGTGCTTACCCAATGCTTCCTCAGGAATATTACAAGAATATAATTGTTAGGACTGAAGAGACGAGAAAAGTCCTCTTTCATGGATGACTGCAATTTTTTGAAATCTGATTTCCTTCGTATGTCAAAGCTCCAAGGCAGTCTCTCAGATAAACTTTTTGAGATTTGCCCTTGATTTCCCAATTTTGAACAGTCTAGAGAAGCAAGTCAACAGGATAACAAACTGCCTAGTCAATACAACCTGCTAAAATAGCCCACTTTCAAACTTCCTGCAACATGTGCAATATTAAATCTGTAAGATATTGGCTTTGGCTATTCTGCACCTTGCATTGTGCTGGCATTTTTTATTGAATCTCTCTTTCCACTACTTTAAAAATGGTGTGTGCATATATATACGTACACACACACATACATATATCTACACATACATACATATACATATGTAGTGCAGAGTTATGAAAAAACAAAATCAAAACGTCCAAAAGGCCTATTATGGACAAAATACGTCATTATAAGCATGCTTAAGACAAAACTCGGTTAAGGCAAGAGAAAAGCATACCTGTGAAAAGCCGATCACCTCTCCATTTTCATCCAGCATGTTAAAATTAATGATCGGACCCTGGACATCAGGACTGCTGAAATCTGTATCCCTATAAATACGTACTACAGGTGCCCCATTGGCATATTTTAAGGCAGACAGCACAGTATAAGTGTAGTGAGCTAATGCAAATGTATGTTGTTTTATGTTCTCCATTCCACCTACAAAAAAAAAAAAAAACAGATACATGTCAGATAACTTTTAAAAAGGAAGATTTTTCAGAATGGTGTGGCTGGGATGTAACCAGCAAAAAATTATCAGGTTTCGGTTCCTTTAAATGAATATACACTTTGCACATGTTTCTTTCCTTATATAAAAGCTTCAGTAGTACTGTGACACGAGGGATTTATCTACAAATTCATCTACTGGAGAAATCTGAAGTTATGCTGAAATGGATTTGTGTGCACACTATAACAACACTGATAGCTCCAGCCTATACATCTCACTAAGATGTTCTGGCACAATTAATTTGAAAAGCAGGCTTTACTCCAAATCTGACTCCGCAGATCACAAGAAAGAGGCATCAATCCTAGCACAGCACAGAAAGCAAATTGCTGCGGCTAGGATAAAATAAAAAGAATAAAATTCTAAATCAAATGATAAAAAACAAGTCTCAGTCTACACAGAAGTTATTAGAATATTAGAGTAATATTCTTCTAAGCTTGCTTTTCCTCTATTTTCAGAAGAAAAAGAAAGGATATTGTGAACGCCTCATTGACTACACCCATGCAATCTATGTGCTCCAGAGAAGCTTTGCAGAGAAGAAGTTTTCACAGAAGTTGGCCTGGAAAAGCATAATGAAGAAATATGTCATCCTTCCTTATTTTTTGCTACGCCGAGTAGTTTGGAAAAGAGGACCGCACAGATTTCCTGACAGATGGAGACCTCTGCTGCATCTCCGTTTTCTCAGAGGAGGCTGCGTCTCTGAGCGAGATGTGACTATCAAAACGGCTTCTCACCCTCACGCTCAGAGATAAGCCACAGGATGATGCATGATGGTCACCTGTGAACTCGGGGATATTGTGATTCTCTGCAGGAAGCTAACACGTAAGCGTTAGGTACAAAACAGATTCACACAGAATCACAGAATGGTTGAGGTTGGAAGAGACCTCCGGAGATCCTCTAGTCCAACCCCCCCTGCTCAAGCAGCTTCCTCTGGAGCACATTGCACAGGAGCGCGTCCAGGCGGGTTTTGAATATCTCCAGCGAAGGAGACTCCACTACCTCTCGGGGCAACCTGTTCCAGTGCTCTGTCACCCTCCCAGGAAAGAAGTTTCTCCTCATCTTCAGATGGAACCTCCCGTGTTTCAGTCTATGCCCGCTGCCTCTTGTCCTGTCCAAAATCGACCACTTCAGTCAAAGGAGAATGTATGTAAGCTGAGAGGAAGAAGCTGAACACTGGACAAACTGACAGGAGGCAGCTACTGGGTATGAAAATAAATACAGTATGCGAATGAGAGTAAGAACATGAATTATCATATAGTAGGGTATCCTGAGGAACAAGAAAAGTACAAGTAATCTTCAAAGTATAAATGGAAACACAGTGAATTCTCATCTTTACAGAGGATAATTAGAAGATAACAATATGACTAAAAAGTATTTTAAGCAACATAGGCATGCTTAGAGCAGATAGCTGAAGGCTAAGAAAACGTTTGAACTGAAGACAGCTGCATTTTTGGTTGAAAAACCAAACTGGTTTCTGTTATGCACACTATGGGCTGCAGTTAAGATGGGCATCTATCACATGAAAAGAAAAGAGTAATATCCTCAAAAGTCTCTTGAAGCAGAACAGTATTATTCTGCTTGGGCTTTACACCTAGAATATATTCTGTAATGTCAAGTATCATATTTGAATTACATGAACATTCTGCAACTAAAAAGATGGCTGGCATTTTCTTTTCCTTTTTTTTTTTAAAACTGTGTAACTATGAATCTTATCACAGTTATTTCTGTGCATTCCATTTTTATATCTGAATATCTCAAAATTCTTGCAGTCTGCTGTAATCTCCCTTGGATAGAAATCTTGTAATCCGCTTGTTGACATTTGTGCTTTTACTTGTGAAAAGACTGTCTTGTTTATGGATATATAAAAAGGAAAAAGAATGCACCTTACTGCTGACGTACAGAAGAATTACAAATCCTTTTGTTATTTCACTTCCTTTCAGTTTCTAAATTATGTGCTATCTCCTTCAGATACGCTAGGAGAGCAGACGGTGAAATCATAGAAATAGGGTAGATACAAGCTGGACGTACACTTTTTTGGTGCTAAATAATAATAAAGAGGAATAAGCTATTGAGTGAGATACTAACACATGAAGGACTTACAAGGAACGTTGCCAGGAGCTAATCAGTACAATTTCTAGATGTTAGCCACAGTACACTTGGCAAGCGTCTCTAGAACATTTTGGTCTGAAAGACGATTCGTATTTTCAGGATCCTGGGGAAGAAAAGAATCGCCTCGTCAGAGATGTCCTAGGCTGTGCTTGGTAGAAGTTAGGAGGGTTGAGAAATGTTATTCCTCAGCAACTCCCGGAGAGTAGCTGTCTCTGCAGAACTGACTGTCTGTCAGGCACTGAGATGTCTTTAACCTCCTGATTCAGAGCTCTTCCCAATTGGCAGGAACCTTTTAATGGAAGATTAAACTACTCTCCTTGTGTCTTGTTGAAGACATCTCTTACTCAGGAATTTCAGTTTCTCATTCACAGCAATCATCCTGCTATCATTTCTACATTGTGTTCAGTCATTCTCTTTTAAAGTTGCTTAATCACATTTCCTTGTTCATTAGTTAGAAGCTGATGAGCCTCTTAATTATTTATTCTGACAAATACAAATGCAGTTGCCTGCAGTTGCTTTCCCTCCTAGTGACTGCAGAGAGGAAACAGTGTTGCCAGGGTCCGTATTTTTAAGTAGCAGAATAGGTTGTGATTAGGTCTGAACTCACAGAAAACCCTGTGAAAGAAATGTCGGCAATCTGGAATTTGTTCTGACGGGAAAAAAAAAGCATATATTCAGAAAATAGTTTTGATTTATTTCAATTTTTCTAAACAAAATGATCTGTACTGTGCCCAGCATAAATCCTGGTCTTACCTCATTTCCCTATCCCCATTAGGGAAAGAATATAAAGAAGAGACAATAAAAAACAACAAATCCTCGGCCTCTGCCCTGATCTAAGGACAGGCATTATTGCAGCTAGTCTCATATTAGGGGTGACAAAAATTAAACTCACTGCTTGACTTAACCTGACGGAGGTACATGAGAAGGTAATCTCTCTATTGTGGTCGGCTTGGCATCTGTTTGCATATTACCTTTCCGCATTTTGTCTTCTACCTCTCCAGAGCCCTGTTTCTGTGTCCAGTTCCTTAACTCCGAATACTTGGAGACTCTTCTGCAGCCGTCTGTTTGGGGCTAAGCCTTAAGCCTTTTGGAAGATGTACGTCTTGGAAAAAACTTCAGAACTTAATTTTGTGAAGGTGCTGGGAAGATCTCGAGGGCCCTGATTCCCCACCGTGTCATGGATGTCACTGCTTATCACTGCACTGTTTCATTACGGGAAACTACATCAAGTTGCTCCTAGAAGTTATTGTTAAACGAAGAGCGCTTTCTGTGCTCTGCATTTTGAACCAGAGTGAATCTGATGTAGTCTGATACCAGAAAACGTCTGCCTACAACCACTAACTGTATCCATGTGTGTAGGAACACATTCAGTGTAAAAGGTGCGTGCAGTGCACAATTGGCACTCCTTAATTGCTTACATTTTCCCATGGTGCAAATGTAAGGACTTCCTTGACTAAAGGAAAACTCCCGAGTTTCTGTGGATGAATATGTGCCTTATTACCTTGCCCCGTGTGTATGTTTACATCAAGTTGGGCGTGATCATTTCATTATTTCTCTTCTCAGTAACACGGCAGTTTCCACACTATTTGTTGCCACAATGAACAGCCTATGTCTTTGCAATGGCACAGCTTTGAGCTGAAAAGCTCAGCAAAAAAAAGCTTGCACTTTCATGAACTAACCTCCTCGTCAAAACACTCTAGTAACCTGCAGCAGTGCAGTTAAACCCCATCAGTGAGGTGATGGGCAACAGGGCATTGGGGCCAGCACGTAATGGTTTCTTGCTGCCACTCCTTGGGTTGCGGCCCCTTTGAAGGTGTCCTTGCCCTGGCGTGGGTCACCTGCGGGATGCAGTCCCCTCAGAGGTGTACCTCGTCTGGCATGGATCGCCTCCTCTGTCTCCTTGCATGCGTCCTCCCTCACATGCATCTTCCCACATCTCCTCCCATGTGTTCTGTTTTGTCTCTTCTCTCATACGTCTCCTATTCTGGGCCTTCCACTGTCTCCTCTAGTGTTTCCTCTCACATGCACCCTTACATGTCCCCTCTTGTGTCTCCAGCCCCTTGCAGCTGCTGCCCTTTCTTAAATTTGTCCAAGCACTGGTGGCCTCTGCTCCTTGAACCAGATGTGGTTCTGGTGCACAGAGGGACTATTTTCATCCATTTTGGAGCTGGCTAGAAAGGGCTGTGACCAGCCCAGGGCAATTCACAGCCTCTTCCCACACAGGGCAACCCCGCAGCCCCCTGCTATCAAAACCCTGCCAGTTATGCCCAGTACAACACCACAGCAACCTGATGGGTTATCATAGGCTCAGAACTATCATCTTACATTTCGTTTTGGATTCTGTTACCAGAATTGATATGGCTTTGCTAAAGAAAATTCAGAGTGCTAGTGATGCTCTTCTGCACGATGGTGTACATTTTTGCATGCTGCTAGCTACTTCTTCTGTTAGCTAGCCACAAGTGTAATTGTTCTTAGCAAATGGTGGCAGCTGCATGCACAGAGCATATTGCAAGTGCTTATTCTGCTTTGTTAATAGACTGTATTTCTTCTTATGGATTTACTTTCCAGGAGCCTGACCAAAACTATGCCAATATTAATGTGTCTTTATAACCACCTCAGCAGTTACCAGATCTTACCACTTGTGTAACCTTTGGCAGTCTTTTGAAGGGCAAACAAAAACTTTCCCCTTCTAACGACCGCCAGAGAGCAGATATTTCCAGCCCATGTTTCTTTCAGACTTCCACAATCCAGAGAAGCCACCCAAAGGTGTGTTGCCATTAGGTACCAAAGCCAGATCAGCTCATTCAAACGCAGAACAGACGGAGGACAGACACAAGAATGCTGTTCTTCACCTTCCTTGGGCATGTACACAAGAACAATCTATTGCTTGGTAACCCACAGATACATTTACAAAGTCAGCT
Organism: Struthio camelus; assembly: GCF_040807025.1. NCBI lineage: Eukaryota > Metazoa > Chordata > Aves > Struthioniformes > Struthionidae > Struthio > Struthio camelus. Next base: position 70,172,945 of record NC_090943.1, read on the forward strand.
TTTCCACAGAAGTTGCAGATATGCCTGGTCCTATCCATAGGGAGTATGGGTGAGAAGAGCAACTTATCTTACATTTACCATGGGGTAATAATAGTGCACTCAGAATGTGAAAGATGCAGTTGTCACCAAGGTACTGTAAATCCACTGCCTAGCTTACCTAGGGATAACTTCTTGTATTTGTAGTCTCTCTGGCTTATTCTATACACAAAATAGAATAACATTTTATTTTACCTGTGGAATTTTATCTAATAAGAGAAATACAAGCTACATGAAAGTCAAGTAACGCTTTGGGCTGGTACAGACCTTGTTTTGCATTACACAAATGGGAAACAATCTCCTGTCCAAAACAGGATTTCAATAGCTAGTTGTTTCAAATGCTACTTTTTCTTGAAAGAACTGTAGACAGACAGGTACATGTCAACTTCTGTAAAAGATTTTGAACAAAAAAACTAACATAAAGCAGAGACTGAAATCGATATTCTAGAACGAAAAAGCTCTGGTGCTTAACGCTTCTAGGCTTAGCGCTTCTGTGATCTGCACTCAAATACATTTCTTATCTCTCTGATTATGAGGAATTAAATATCAGAGATAAGAAAGAAGAGAGCCATAAGTCAAATATACTGTTATTTTTCTAACTTGCTGCGGAAAAAACACGGGGACTGAGGTTTAAGTGGACAAATTCTCTGTTACTCCAGTAAATTCAAACGCACTTAGAACTCTGGATAAGAAAAAGATGAGATCTGTTATTCTGTGGCATTACCTGATAGATAGTAATGGGGTGGTGGTGGTGGAGGGGGGGATGAAGAGCTGAAATCTGAGCAAATCAACAAGCATGGAGTGAAAACAAGATGTAGCCACCTTCTAATAAATCCCAAACATGGACAGAGGTCCATGTGGGACCTCTGAGTCAATGTACTAATGAGGCCGTGGAACCTCTAACGCCTGTCAAAAATTCAGACTGCTTCCTTCACTTCCTACAAGAAGCTTACTTTAAGATTCATTTCTGAGACTGGTTTACTTTGTGTTCTTTTATGTACAGAACTTTATGTTTCTGATCGAGTTATGTTACCTTTTTAGTGGGATTCTCCCAGAAAACATATTTGACGTCGAACTTTGCAATGATAGCTTCATATTTCTCCTTTGCAGATCTGACAATATACTAATATTGTCAATTGACAATATATTAAACCATATATTCTAGCTAGTTCTATTTTTAGCAAGTCCCCTCCAAAGATACCACTGCAAACACAAACACGAAACATTCCTGTGATGACCCAACCCCTCTCCATCCCTGAAGTGCAATCTTTAAATGGGATAGATACAGTGCAAGAAGAATAAATAATAATAATAAAATATAATCAAATTAATAGGGAATCTTGATGACTTGTTCTGTAGTATGGCTCCCGGGACTCAATATTCCAATAAAACTATCGATTACACACAGGCATTTATTTGAATTATGAGAACAGCTATCCTAGGTCAGACCAAAAGTCCATCTGGCATCTGCCTGTCTCCCCCAGTGAAAAAGAGCAGGTGCCTAGGGAAAATATATGAAAAATACTATGTAACTTTTAAGCAACCACAACTGATAATTTAAAGATTAAATAAACTGAATATAAATAAAAAAATACATGAAATGAGCTTATGGATTGGCTAACACTGGCAACCAGACACGACTTTTGGAAAAGTACTGAGGATGTTAAGAGCCCCTAATGAAACTTAATGTTAAAGCTGATACAGTGATACTTCCTGGAACTCAACAGAAAGGAGCTATCCTAATATAATACCATTCCGATACTGGTCAAAACAGTTAGCAAATGTAGTTCACTAGAGCTCAGCATAAAAAACTGTAACTGGCATATCAGCAAACTCATAAAACCACCCATCATTCACACTCACAGAAAATGTGTAAGACATAGACAGACTGCAAAACCCTTAGTCACACTGACTCACACGAACGGTCTGATCAGCTTGAACTATAAACCACATATAACAAAAAATTGAGTTTGGGAACACAAAGAGGGACTGATGATGCAACCCAGGCGACTATATTTTTAAACTATATTTAAGAAGTGAAAAATTTATACGCCAAGATGTCATTTTTACTTTACAAACATTATATCACCCCATGCATAGATTATAGCAGGCTTTCTCCTGAAGTTATGACGCAAACAAAAATAAAAAGAAAAAGAAAAAGAAATTTGAGTTATGACACTAGGCTCTTTCCTCACAAGACCAAGTGTCCAGGCCTGAAACTTTGGATGGACTCTTGCAACTTAATCAAATATATACGTACTTATTCTGCAACCAAAATGGAGAGCCACTTTATATTCTCAACACTTCTAATTCCATGCAAAATTCAATGTGTAATAGGGGGACCTTATACTCTCTCAACGCTAATTCTTTGCATAATAGCTTAAATCCTTTTATTCTCCTCCCTCTCCCAGACCATCTCAATAGTTTTAGACTGTGGAAAGCAATTGCTTAATCCTCTGTTCAGAATGTTATACCGAAACCAAACATGAAACACATATTCGGTGTTTATCTTAATGAACAGAAGGCTCTTTGATGCCCCATCTCTCACTTCTTTAGAGCAGCTAATTCATGCTCTGTTTTTATATAGCGAGGGAAGTTAGAAGGCTTTGTTCTGAATAAAATGAGCAGAACATTCTGAAAGAAGCAGCTCCTGATCTTCAAATATCATAATGAGGAGCACTTTTCCTTCTTCTTAATTTCTTGGGAGTAGTAAAAGAGAGCGGATGCAGCGCCTGCCAGCTGGCTGGCTTACTTGCAGTATAACTGCTTTAATCATAGGTACAACTCCTTTTGGGTTAGCTGCTTGTTAGATTGAGAGCTATCTAATAATACAAATCAGCTCTAGATAAGAGACATGAAATTTACTCTTTGCTATTTTTACTGGATTTCTTTTTTGGATGGGAGAAATGTCCTCTTTTTCCATCATGAACCCAAGCCATATTCTTAGGAGAGGAAATAATTTCAGGATGACTTTTCCAACCATAAAATCAGCAACACAAAAGATGAGAGGAATGGAGAGACTTCTTAAAAAGGCAGAGTGCTGCGCACACCTCATGGAAGCAGCATTCAAACCCGATCTCCAAAGTGCTGGACAACATGACCTCACAGAGGTTTCTGCAACGCAACAACAGAATCATCCCCGAAAGTGCTTATTCATGTGGTAGCCATATTTTTCCTCTAAAGGCTTTATATCCTAAAGTTGTTCTCAGTCCAGCAGCACAACTTCTGCTTATGATTCAGTAGTCATTCTAAGGACTAAACGCAAGAGAAGCTTGTACTGTAAAAGCACGTTAATTCTCCCAGTCGCCGTTACAAACCTAAGTGTAGTGCCCAGGCTTGTTTTCTGCTCTGTTATAGAAGTGGCTCCTCTGTCTAATGGAGCCTGTTATGCACAATTCCTTGAAGTCAGCATGTAAAAGCTTCAGCACGTAAAATCTTCAGCTTGTTTCCTGGTCTTTTCAACTGTCAACATCTAGCCTGCTAATACAAGGCAAAGCATAAAATACTTTCCCTCAAAGCTACAGTCTTGGGGATTGAGAAAACATAAGACGGAGAAACAAGTTTATCGTAAGACTAATTCAGCACTGACTTTTCAAGAAATCTTGCTGACTGAAATATATAAATAAATAAGATTTCTTGAAAAGAGGAAAAGCCTTCTCATGTGCCCAGCCAGAAGCTATGACACCACCAGGTGTGCAGTTACGTACAATTCTTCCCTCAAATAACTTTTCTGTAAGACCCAATCCCCAGTACTAATTGAAGGTCTCATGACTTTCTAATGGCCCAGCAGTTTTGTTTTTTCATTCCTGAGCGGAGCTGCAGACCAAAGGAGACAAACAGCTTGCGGCAATAATAAGCTGAATATAAAGAAAAATCCTGTTCTTCATAGGAAGAAACCTCTCCCTTGACATCAAGAGAAACTGTAAACATATTCTGAAAATGCAGCTGGCGGCTGTCTTTTTCTCACTAATATTACAGAACCCAATCAAAATCCTTGCTGGGATATAAATCAATTCCACATCAAAGCTCACCACCCCTGTATTACGTTTACATAGGAAAATACAAAGAAGGCTGGTAATCACGTGCTCAAACTAAGCACTTCAATACCCACTGGTTTGATCCTACCTTCCTACAGGTTTTCTGTTCGCAATCCCTTTAACCTAATGTTTCTGGAAACTCTGTGGGCGAGACACTTTGGTGCCCAAGGGAGCATATCAATTTACATTCCAGGTTTTCCTAGCCTGACAATATTGGTTGGACACCTTTCCTCTTATTCTCTGACAATGTGAACCAGGGTTGTGGCTGCCAGTGCATTAAGTAGCAGGATGTCTGCTCTTGTGCAGCCTTCTCATTCCACTCTTTGTAAGCCTCCAAAGAGCCCATCATAGCAATACAACAAAAATCTTATTACTAACTAAATCAAGAAATAATGTATAAAAAAGAAAAATTCCTAGAGAACAAACTGTAAGGCATGAAGTGGTGCAACAAGGAAAAATACATTCCATTTTTCCACTCTGTATTTGTGGCCCTCAGAAATATTCAAAATTTTGTAAAATAAGCTCTAACCTTTGTGATCAATATGAGAAGCTTTTACTTACTGAAAGTTTGCATTTCCTGATACCCGTCACTTTCTGATGGCTTGAAAGGATGCTCTGCCTTCTGTTTTGCATTGTCAGACTAGGCCTCTGCTGGGTCATGTTATTAAAATAACAGCTACCACGGAAGGAACAAACAGAATTTTTCACTGAATAGAAATAATGAAACAGTGACAACAAAGACTGAAAACTGTGTTGAAATTTCCTTGATTTGATGCCTTAATCATAAAGAAGCATGCAGTTAATACTGCAAAGCACTAGTATTCTTCGGCCTCATCCCAAACTGAATTATACCGGGATCTGTCCCAGGCTTTTTAAGCTGGTGAATATTGTTTTAATAAATACCTGAGATTGACACTACAAGACAATCCTTTAGCTTAGCAACTCAGGAACCTCTACATTCTTTAATTTCTTACTGCCACTTTTATTGATCCAGCCCCAAGGTCACAGCATTAACTCTGCTTTATATCACTTGCTGTTCTTGTGAGGAGCACAGGAGTGACCTGTTGATATACTTTCCTTCATATGGCCATGTTTTCTGCCAACATCTGGCAGGCTCAGACCTCCTGAAGTTCATTGGCTAGGTACGTGTGAAAGTGAAACATGAACATGCAATAACATTTCACAGATTCTAAAAGGAAAAAGAGCAAAAATGTCTACTTTACCATAACGTTCCACATTCTCAAAAAACATATTTAAGCAATTATATTATTCTCCCAGTCTCACTTCTCAAGAGTTCCCTCAATATAAGTGACATGCCAGGACTTCTTAAAGTATGTTCATTACTGTGGGACGTTCAGCAATAACCTATGCAAGCCTGTACCAATGCTTTTGTAAGCAGAATGTCCTGCAGCATCGGCTGGTATAAAAAAACTGTTGGCAGAATTGTCATCACATTGCTCATTCCTAAGAGCTTCTGAAATCCACAGCACCTAAAATACTGCGTGCTCCCCAAGTTATGGGAGTGACAAGTAACAATATAGCATGGTGGATAAAGACAGAACACCTGTAATTTTGTAAGGCATAGGGTAGATACTTTGTAAGTTAAGTATGCAAATATATGAAAAAAGACTGGAAGAGAAAACTGAACTAGAAAATAAGAATATTATGAAGTAGTTAATTCTAGTTTTTACTTCCTTATGAATACTGTAAATAGTGCTTTAGAAAGAATTAAACATCTTTGGTATTACATCAGCTTCAGTGAGCTGTAACACCATAAATCAGTCAGAAGCTGTGCTTCAGGTTCATTTCACAAGAGCTGATGTGCTTCAAGGCTTGAGCAGTTCTTACGTGTACCACTTGCTGTCTCACACGGTAAATCTGCAGCAACCTCGAAAACTGCCTTTTAAGATAGACTTACTATGGACAGGGTTAGAAGAAAACACTGATCCAAGCAAGGTAGCAGTGAAGGACTAAGACTGTTATCTCAGAGAGGAGCCACTGTCAAGGAAGAGAAGCAAGTCAGAATGAACTTAAAGCCTGGCCTTTTCCCATGGTAACCTGTGAAACTTGAGCTCAGCAGAAGTGATGGAAAAAAAGCTTGGGCTGCTGGGGTGTCAGGTGACAGACTTTGAGATGAAGATTAAAAATGGCTTAAACAAAACTCTTTTCCCCATCATTTCAATTTCAAGAATTCTTAACAGCACCAAAGCTATGGAAAAAAAAGAGCCAGATTAAGGCACCATTCACAAACTTCTCTTTTCAGGGGGAAGAGCAGTCAGGCAGAAGTTCCCTTCCCATCAATTAGGGATGAAGCTACAACACTTGTGCGGTATCTGAGGCTCCTAGACTCACTTATCTCTTTCCTTGAAAAGCTTCAGACGTTAGTTTGTCGCCATGGATCACAATAAAACAATACATTTCACTTTCCTACTTCCCTTGGAGCTCTCAATTTTTGGAATGTGTTGCCTTATATCTCGGCACAATATTACTACAGTGGTAATATGGGCCACTTCCATTCCAGCTGTCCTGTAATATCCATATTTTCAGATGCTAAAGAATACTCTTAAGGTAACAAAGGGAGAAAATGGAAAATACAGTTCTTTTTGCATTTTCTGGCTATTTAGTATTATCTACCATATCGTCGTTTATTTGTTGATTTATCATCTTTCCAAAGTCATCTAGAATGCAGAAACAGTCCCCTTTTATTACCTCATAAACGTAAATAATGGACAGGGCTTTACCACGGAACAAAGAAATTTAAGGGAGTCCTTGTTACCCTCTTCTTGCTTCTTGCCCCCCACCAATTTTGTAACTATAAATGAAAATTCTGACTATGAAATGAGCTTTTATAGTTAAAGCATCATGAAAGAATAATCTTTAAAGATGAACTGTGGCTACTACACCCAACAGACACCAAGTGCTATTACTGTCGGCAAAGGAAGTTGACACAGGTTGAGCTGCATAACCTTTAGCTACGCAGAGATGCTGCATAACCTGAGATATGTAAATTCCATAATATGAAGTAAAGAATCTGTTTTATTACCTTAGCCTCTATGCAAAACCAAAATTCCTTGAATTACAAAAACTTGTTGTTAAAATGTTTTTAAAATTTTGGTTTACCAAATAATACCTAATAATACAAAATACAAATTAATAATAGCACTGGGTATTTATAATTAGCCAAGATACTCCCTTAGACAACCTGTAATATTAACAACAGGTACTATTAGTCATAGCTTATGCTGGAATACTGACACTATTAATACTATAGGTTATAAATCTATGGCGTTTTAGTACATTACAGGACCTTATAACCATTCACAAAATGTGAACACACCACTCTGCTGTGGTATATATGGCTTGCTGTTTTTGTTATTTACCAAGAAGCAAAGAGACTCTCTTCCCTGAAAATAAGTTGCATTTAGCCTACTACATCTGTAGATCTTCCTAAAACAAGGCATACCATGTAGGTACAAAATATGCTTGTAAGCAATATATGTTCATCTAATGCTCTTTGGGTTTTTTTTCATCTTGATGGAGGCCTAAATCACTACAGGAAACAATCTGAGCATCTTCCATTGTACACAGTGATATAACCTTAGACAGACTTGACTAGGTTTCCTCTCTCTATCCAAGTAGTTGGGAGCCCTGTTCTGCAGACTAAACAACTCAATCTTTTTAAAAATTATTAGCCTATTTCATTTGTTAGGTGACTTCATGGAACAGATTCCCTCTTCTGAATTGAGCTAATCCAGAAGTGCTTTGTCAAGTTGCCCAAGCTTCTAGTATTTTTAGAATAATTCCCTCTGGTCTAACTAGGCCTCCAGTGGTCTTAACTCTATAGAAGGTGATCCTACAGGAGTTACACCACGCTACTGTGTTAGTTCTTGAGAGATGCAAAACCCGCAATTCCAAACAACAGCTAAAATCAGACCAATTAGGGCTGCAGTGATTAGTCAGACTGTTCAAATATTTGACTGCAAACTCAAGAAGTAAAAGAAAAGATCTCAGATAATTGTGAATTATCTAAGATAATAGCAGATCTAAGATAATAGATAATTGTGAATTATCTTAGATAATTGTGTAAAGGCTGCATGTATGAAATGTTCATGTGTGTGCATTTTGTACAGAACTAGTGCATTCATTTATCTCCTTGAACATCTTCTGTCTTCTTGCATATGTCAGATACACGGGAAAGCAGTACGCAAAGGATCGACACTGTTTCATTTGATGGGAACAATAATAGTCTGAATTAAAACTGTATCGTTCCCACCTAAGAACTTTTACTGGAACTCAGAGGCAATTTTGCAAGGACCTCTCAAAACATTTTTAAGAGTTCAAGAACACCTTCAACATTTATTATTATGGACAGATCTTACTGGGGAGTTTTCAACATGGAAATTCTACTAGATCACTGAGATCAAAAGGCAACTGCCACTCCCTCAACCTTGCCATTCTATTTAGGGTGTCCTAAAGTGACAGCATGCTCAGATGAAGCATTTATCAGGTAGAGTTAGCCTGGATGGTGACATGGCATCTCTACCCTTTTTCCTTCCATAATATCTCCCATTATGATTCTCACCGAGCAGCTTTCTCAAAGAGAAGGCACTAATACAACTATGAAGAGAGATCAGAAAGATGCAGGATAAGCTGTCATTCTGTGGCCACAGCAGGCAGTCAGCTTGGATTCCCTAGGAAAGACAGAGTAGCACTAACTGCCACCTAGCAAGTTCTCTCAGCAGGTTGCTGGAACTTCAGTGGTCTGGAACTGGTCTTGGAGTTTTTTTACGCTGCTCAACAATTTTGCTTTTTCTTGTCTTCTCATTTATTTGTGAAGACCATGCTGTCCAGAACATGAGGAGAGTATGTGACAAAAATGGCTACCCTTCTCTATTCTTTCTAACAGTGTTGTGTTATGTCCTTATTTCATTTTTCTTCTTCCTAGCTATTCTCATCTCATAACCTCCACAAAGTGTGAAGTTACAGAAAACCTACATCTTCCTCTCAGTAGAGACTCTCCAGTGGCTCTGAGAGTTTTAGCCTCTCATACGCAAACTCAGGAGAGAGGTTCCACAGGAATAGGACACGCCTTCTAAAGTTGGAGAACAAAAAAAACAAGTACACACTGGCTCAAGCACTTCTTTCCTTCCCAGTCTCTGAACACACAAGAAATAAATTAATATCAAGTTATGATGAACCACATCATTTTTGTAAAACCAGGAGAAATGGTGAAGTTGGAATACTTCAGCTGCTTGAACAGAGAACAGCAAAGGAAAAAGGTAGGTGTTATAATTTGAAAGGGCAGAAACATAACAACCTCTCACAGCCAAACCAAGGAGATATGGATATGGTTATGCCCAAACTTGGCTCAGCTAAGCCCAAATCAAACCATCAAAAAAAAAAAAAAAAGGGAAAGAAAGAGAGAGAATTATAAGGATGGAAGGGGTCTTCTAGTCTTCTAGGACACTCCTCTATAAGACAAGATAACTTACACCCATGTCAGATATTTGCCAGATGACAAATATTTGTCTATTTTGTCCTTAAGAACCTCCAGTAACACACACTGTGCAACTCCTTCAGCTTATGTCAGTACTTCCTTGTCCTCTCTGCTAGAAAGTTCTTTCTAGCAAGGAAGCTTGACCTTGAAGCAATTGAAGACCACTTTTTCTGCTCCTACTGACCGTGGCCACAAAAAGTAGATCATTCCCTGCCCAGGTTTGGCTGCAGCATTTCATGTCAGCCTTGGACTCTTGCACGTTCTCCTCTTACTCAGGTTGAACATCAGTCGTTCATTCAACTCTTCCTTGCAAGTCTCCTAAAATTGGGCAGTTTTCTTTTTTAGGCCTTGACAACGCAAGTTTTGCCAAATATACTCATTACAGCACTTGCTTTTTTTCTTTCTTTAAGAGAGTGACGCTGTCAAGTTCAGTTTGTGATCTACTATAAAACCCTATATCCTCCTCTAAGAGAGCAGATAAGACGTGCTGGTACCAATCAGCACGTTGATTATTTCTGACTACACACTGTGCTTCGAAGGCTCACTTTATTCAATGGCCAGAGACAGCAATCACATTTTTTATTCTCCTCCGCAACCTTTCAAACTTTCACTCCACTCCTACTCACACTTCCTTGCAACATATTAAGGGCTCTAATGTGAGGGAGTAATTTGTTTCTCACATCTTATCCAACATTTCCCTCAATTCCACAACTCTTTGCCGATAATATTCACTAACTTTGGGTAAGATGCGCTTATTATTTTATCTGAAGACATTCTGTAAGACAAGTTAAACACATCACTATACTGCTCTGCTATTTTTGCTTTTGGACTATGCGGATACTCGTTTCCTCCACTGATTTTGCCCCTTGATCTATAACACATGGAAGAGACGAACGCGTGTGTCAAGGGGATCAGACAGTTGAACGTCAGTGGCTCGTTAGTCGGGGTAGTCAGGAAGGCACTCAGAGCTTATTAAAGCAGACTGGATTCCCTGCAGCTGTAAAGGTCTCCTGCAGCAGTCAGGAAGAACATCTTTCCATACGCGTCGCTGAGACATGGATCCACCTTTTCAAAATGTTCTCGAATTCTGCCATGCTCTCTGAATCTTCCCCATCTGGTTTTAGTTCCTCATTTTTGTATTACATTTTGCAGCAGAGGCAGCATTTGACCCAAAGACAGAGGCCAGATCTGCCTGTTTCACACAGCTGCTTGTGGAGCGGACGTTTATTTAAAACTCTTCCTGTCAGAACAGAATGATCTATTAGCATCACAAAATGGCAAGATGCCCAGAGATAGATTTTGAGAACTTCTGCTTTCATGAACAGGAAGACATTTTCAAGACTAATTTATGAAACAGAGAGCAAAATATCTCTTACAGACCTCTGAATGCAGCCATAAACATATATCGCTTTTAAACACCTATGATGTTATTCAATTAATGGATGGGTATTGCTGCTCCCAATTTATGAATTTCAGTTTATAAAACTCTCACCCTCTTTCTTCCACCCTTAGTTTACCCTCTCCTTGTTCTCATGCTTTCCCTAAGAGGAACTATGAGGAACCTCTTGCTTTTATAGATTGTCAAAGGAAATCAAGAATGTTCTCTGGCAGTTAACTGAACTGTATTTTAAATAATGCACTAACTTTTACCCTTAGAGCTGAGTTGCAGCTTTTCAGAACTTGGAACAACCTAAGGGCTTGTCCATTTTTGTAAATCAATGACATCAAATACACTACAATTATAAAATAAGCCATTGATTAGTCTAAGACAGAGATACGTTCATGGCTGTTATACAGGATTCTCGTTTTCTGTCAGTGGTAGTTAGAAAACAACATTCTGCTCAGTAAGGAATTATAATAATAATATTTTTTAAATTATGAATCAGAAGGAAAGCCAAAGTTCCCAGATCTCCTAGCTAACAAAAGCTTAAAAGAAATATTTGTTTCAAAGGCACTGCAGTATTCCATTTCAATTCAAGTCAAATCTTTTTTGAATATTATATACAATGCAACAAAATTAATACTTAGTATGTCGAAATGACATGATAGAATAATTTTCCCAATTAAATTTTATATCAAAATCAACACATGTCCAGAGGACAGATAGAAAAGCTACACTTTCTCCACTCAGACAACAAACCAGTGAAAATTATAAACAGGTCTAGTCTCTTCCTCTGTCCCAGCCAATTGGTTATTCAAAAGATTGAGGAAATGAAAGAGGAAAACGCTGATTTATTATTATTGTTACTTTATATTTAGAAACCATTACATTGAGGAAAAAGAGGATTAGAATGTGAGACTAAATTAATCGTTAGACATCTGCAACAGCATTTCCACCCTTTTTGTTTAATTTTCTATTCCAAGGAGATGACCAGGACGTTTAAAATTTATTCTTTTTTCTTTCTTTCTTTTTTTTTTTTTGCCAGCACTAGCTCAAGCTTGGTTTGGTTTTATAATACTTTTTCTGTGTTTTTTAAAAACTTCTTGTGTTTACTAAGGGATCTACTCTTGTATCTATGCCCATGATAAAATCCAACCAATTCATGAAGATAAAAGACAGCAGCCTCAAAGAAGAAACAGAGAAAAAGGTAATCATCTGATGGCTGTTCCCATACACACACACTCCCATGCAGCAGTCTTGATCAATAAAATACCATCTGTCAAAAAAACAGTAATGGAACTCTTAAGAAAGCCCTAATGAGTAAAAAATGGAAAAAAAGGTTTCTTAGTGGGTTTTAATAAAGACAGTCCCATTTAAAATTCATTTTCTGGTTTGTGGATTAAGAGGGGAGCTGCCAGAGTCCAGAGAGGATTCTACATATACCATATCTTTAAGTTTTCCTCCTGTATAACTTCTCTGTTGACCTTCTCCTCCTGCCAAGGCTCTCTCCTGCGCTCTCAAGCATTTTCATGTTCTGCTGTACCAGCCCCGTTCTCCCACTGCTATTCTTGTCTAGACCTTTTAACTACCAGCAGTGGCAAGACTACTTCCTTCTGTTGCTACTTTACGCTACTTGTAACGACTGTTAATAGAAATGCAACTACTCTGAATTCAGTCAAAATACAGGCTATTAATTTTCCTAATTGTTTATGCAGATTTGACTGTATTGTTCATTTTACCTTAACTGAATTCCCCTATTTATGCATGGGCTTTATTCTTTCTACGTTGCTCAAATTGTGTGTTTTCATTAAGTAGAAATGTTCAGGTGGCAAGGAGATCCACGGACCACTCGGAACGTTGCTTTTTAAATGCTTATGCTGTGGGTGAACAAACAGGAAAGATAAGTATTATTCCAATTACAGAGTAATACCAGAATCTTCCAGATGGTCTTTTCTTTTACCAACACATGATCACAACAGCACTGGGAGTAGATGGAGAATGAGAGGAGGCAATTCCTTAAAAAAAAAAAGTTGTCAGTTCCAGTGTAGCTGGGTGAAAGATGAAATAAACACCAACACATTGCAGAACTCAAATTTTAGTCCTCATAGCTCATGTACTTTTTCCTTGCCGTTACTTCTCTTCTGCAAGGTAAAAATTCTGCAAGGTAAGAATCCTGAATACTCATAACTTATGTTTTCAAGCTCTTCTCTAAAATAGTGAGGTAGAAAACGAAACTTAAAAAAAAAACCTGATAGTCCCAATTCATCACATGACTATATGATGACGCTTTAAGGAAAATGTTAATTGTCCCAAGACCTGTGAAAAAATCTGAACGACTGAGATCACTGAACCTGCACTGATATTGAAAGCATTTGTAAACTGTTGGTCCATTACTTCAAATGTATAAATATATTTATTATAAATTTTTATCTTATGCTCTATTAATCCCATAAACTAAGCTGAAACAAAGTAGTGCAAAAGTATACATATAAATACAACCCTATAAGTACAACCAATGTTTCAGAATATCCTCTTTTGCACCAGCTAAGAAATCAAATGGGCCTTGTTAAACACTTAGGGAGTCAGCAAACCAAAAGTCGGGGACATCAAGAGAAAGACCAAAGGGATAGACCGGTAAGGGAAAGACGTGGCAACTTCCTACGTGTACCTATACGCTCTACAAATTTAGTCTGAAACAGGCACTGCCCACACACCCACACCCCGTTCAGATGAGCTGCACATCAAATATATGCTTTTTTAGCTGCAAAATAACTGTTCTTAGCTTCATAACAACCTGACTACCGAGCTGTACTTTCATATTTTTTACCATACCTATTCTGCTAAATTTGTGTAAAAAAAAACAACCAAAGAAACAAACAAACCCACCCCCCCCGCCAGGACTGACCATTCCAGCCTGCAGCCGTTCATGGGCGACACGCTCGCTGGCCATAAACTCTTACATACGCAGGCTGGGGAAGCCCGTGCTGCCGAGGAGAGAAACGCCGGGGCTCCTTTAACTCACGGCAGCTGGAACGAGGCACATGCCCAGCTCCGAGCCGGGGCAGCTCGCCCAGCTGCCTTGGCACCATCGTCCCCACTTGCCTGGAAGGAGGACCTCAGATGGCGCGGGCAACGCGCACGGGCGCTTGCTCTGCCTTGGCTTTATTCTGAGCCGAGAGCTTCTCCCCTCCCCTGCCAGGGGGTTCGCAGTGGGGTAGTCCCCTGCAGGGACTATAGCTGGGTCCCTGCATAAGAGCACGCTGTCTACCAAACCAGGCTTCCCAGATGTTACAAACACAGTTGCAAATACAAGTTTAAAGCAAGACCGGAGGGGAGAGGGAGATTTTTAGCTGCTTTTATTTTCAGGTTAGAAGGAAGACGTGTGACAATGGTTTACGCCCAAAGGTATGCCTTAAACCTCTGTAAATTCTTCTATGAACACCCTGCCTAACATATAAACACCAACAAAATTTTTAAAACTTGAAAAACGGCACTGAAGTCATAAAGAGGCATATTTCTCAAAACATATAGAGCATTTTGCTGTACAAGGCAGTTTTCTATTTCTACCTCTAAACAATGCAGCTTTCAAGATGAGAATATTTGAGCAGAATCTCCTCTTCATCTCACTAAAACAACTGCAGTGAATTAAATTACAGAGAAACATTGCGTCTTTGTACGCAGGCACATAACTCCCACTGAACGCCATGGGAATTGGACACACTCAGGGACAGGCCATACTCAGCTTTTTCAGCTTGACTCTGACTACAGCTGCATTGTGCACTTTGGACATGCATGAAAATCTCAAAGAAAGCAGGGCTGCTTTGCATGGTCCCCCAATTTCCACGACTCACAGGCAAAACAGCTTCCCTTCACAGAGTGCAAGCTCTTCCCATCTCTTGTCCACTCATTTGGGTGTGACTACCCATCTGTCCAACTGCTTCTAAAACCACAGGCCTTCAATGACTAAATGAGAATTCCTTTTTTATGATGGATGAACATAAAAATAGAGAATTTCATTACAAAAAAAAAAAAAAACCCTTTTAGAAGATGCTCAAAATAAAGGTGCTAAAAGGCCTTCATAAAATAAGTTAGATAGTGACAGCCCAGTCTCTCAGCAGGTAAGCAGCAGAAGGGTTGTACTCCACCGCAAAAGCTCATCTTGCTCATCAACTGTCATCAAAAACATCTCACCAGAAGAATGTGTTATTGACCACCATAAAGGGGGTATCCTCCACTTCTTTTTGAAAAGGCACTAGATCTAAGCTCAGATGATGAGATACTTTGCACATCTAAAAGTAGTCTGCAGCATGGCTTCCTATTCAGGATGGCATCTCCCTTTACATGACAGTGACAAATACTGAACTTCAGTGCTCTTGCTGGGTCATGGGCTGGAAACGACTGATTTTTTTTTTTCTAATTTAAAAAAACATCTAAAAGAAAGAATGCTATAAAAAGGAGAAGGGCTGAAAACATACCCAATGTCCAATAGACCATAACTGAAGGAATGCTTTTTTTGTGTTGGCTAGCAGACAAAGAATTTGAGAGAAGCAATGCTAAAAAGGGAAATTAAAACATTCAAGAGGAAAAGATGAATGAGCTTTGAAACAAGTATACTAAAGCTGTGTCATTTGCCAGGGTTTTTAAGGAATCCTGAAAGCATGAGAGCTTAGGGGCTTTGAATAGCTTGTTATATAGGCTTTACATTTTTTTTTTTAATTGGTGGGGCAGTTTATATTTTGCACCTAACCTCCTTTAGACAGTTTTGATAATCCCGGGCTTTGTTAATCTGCTTAGAAAGGTTTATTCAAACGCTGTTTTAGGTGGTCTCCATTCTCCACATGTAAGAGAAAAAGAACCTCCCCCAAATTATGCAAGAAAGATTAGATTTCATTCACGTTTTGACCACAAATATTATGCCAATGTTTTATATTTTTCCTATAATAATCAAGCCATTTAGCGCAATTAACCGAATGGTCTCAATAAAGAAAAATCGTTTCAAGTAAAAAGCGTTTGGAGGTATCTAAGCCGAAATAAAGTACAATTTTAAATTCCAGAGAATATTTTTGTTATCTCTCAGCAGGTGACAGCTACTGCCAGGTATAAGAACTATCTTTCTTCCTCCACTCCAGCCTTCAGTTTTCTTTAACTTCGCTAAGCTTTGAAATGAAGATGCTCTTAATACCACAGAAAGAGGCTTTGCATATGAAACAAACTATTAAACTCACATGAGATACATCCGTTTCAGAGATGAGACACTGCATGAAAGAAAGATACTCTGTGATCTTCTCCTTCTTATTACTTTCATATTAAAACAAATGTTGAGGCATTATTGGAAATGGTTTGTCCAAGGTCACTCAATTGCTCAGCGCTTGGGAGCCGGCAGCCCATCATCACCAGCAGGAATGGCGCATATAACTGCTAGTGATGCCGGCAGTCCCCACCCTTGCTAATGCAACTTGTCCTGTCAGCCAGGCCCTGGTTTGTCACAGGCAAACATCATTATTCTTCGAGCAGTGTCTCGGGTCTGCATTTGAAGGGAGCTGTTTGATGCTGGAGCACAACTATGTCCCAAATGGTGTCATGCCTATTACAGAACACGCACGTCAACAATTACTGTTTAATTAGGCTAAAATCCTCCCAGGCCAAGGCACAACATGAATGTCAAGCTGTGGGCTGCTGGGAGACACTGAAGAAAAGTACCTCTCCTTATTCCACATGCGAAATGTCTGAAGAGCTTCAGTTTTGATGCTATTATAGCCTGCCAGAGAGGACTCCCTCTGGGACGATGTCGATCCTGTCTCCAGGGTATGGATGAATTACGCAGCTCCTGTGACTACCACGAGGTAGCACATCACAGGTTCCACTGTGAGCAGTTCTCTGGAGTTATGGAGGATGTGTGGGCTCGCAGAAAATACTCTGCCCTGCAAACTTTCAGCCATTGTGTTAAAATATAGATCTTTCCAGTCATGCACGTTTCATCAAAGATCTAGGAGTTTGACTTCGTCTGAGCAAAAGCTCGCTGCTCACAGACTAGCTCCTTTTTTCCCTTGGTATGATCTATATGACAGAATTTTTAGTTTGATGTATACACAGCTGTATTTTCCAGAAAAGCATTTAACACGTGCTCTGAAATGAAGATATTCTGCTTACAAAATTACTGCCTCAGCATCACCCCTTAAATTGCTTGAAAGTACAAACTTTATTAAGACCTCAATTCTGGAAATAATTTATTAATTTTTATTAATAGTTATATTCTTGCAAGAGACTCTTTACAGAAAAATCAAATCCATTGGGCTGCCTAGCAATTACTGTGAAAGCCTAGGCAGTCTCACAGAGATATTTTTTCTTTTCAGAGGACAGGGGGCTTTTCTTGCTTTCATATGCAGTTCCATATATCCAGCTCGTAACTCACTTCTAACTGCTAGCATATGGTTAAAAATGTAATAGAAAAGCTTTTATTTTCTATTAAATCCTTGATAGCTTTTTCAGGAAGGGCTAAACCCTAAATATTTAAGATTAGTTTCAATAACTATTTTTTACTGTACCCATAAAAAGCTTTCAGCCCCCATTTTCTTCCCTCGCTACTATTCACATAAGTGCAGAAGAGACAGATTCTTCTCCCAAATGGTGTGCTATTTTCATGAACCACAGAAATAATCCATTCCCTGATCCTGTGCTCAAGGAAATCAAAGAGGATTGATTGGACAGACTTAAATTGTTCCTGAATCAGATCCATAGCTTACACACCTGATCAGCCATCGTGACCCAGCTGCTGGAGACCTTGTCAAACTTTTCAGAAATGGTCCAAATCACAGTGCTGTCATTAGGATCCCATATTAATAACGTTCCTAACAGGTACAAAATATGGATGTACGAAATACATCTACTGGGCCAAATTCAGATATCTAAGTACAGCAAGTCAGGTCTGCCAGACTGATTAGAGGTCCACCTGAAGCGAAATTTGGTTTTACTCTCAAAAGAAAAATTCAGTTTCAAGTTGAAAAAAACCATTTTGTTTGACCCAAATGAAGAGCATCATCTTCAAGTTTTAAAGTTTTGTTTTTCCTCAGAAAAGCTTGAAATAAATCTCTAAAGGAAACATTGTTTTTAAATAGATAAATGGAAATGTTTTGGAGTATTATTTTCATATTTGGTTGTGGGAAGGGTTTTATTTTCCTCCCAGCTGAAACCACTAGCAAAACAATTTTGGCCAAAGGAAAAATAAAAGCCAGCTCTATTGCACTTTCAGAGCAGCTAGAAATGTGTGGAGGTCTTGCCGGAAGTCAGCTGTGATCTGGCATGGCTCTTTGACTTCACTGCACTTAGCAAAACATGTAGTCCCCATGACGGCTCTAGAAAAGATGTCACGGACTCGTTCACTGATAAGAGCAAAAGGCAAAAAGGTCTACCTACTTATGCTACTAGTTTAATTTTCTAAGAACATATCATCTGTCGCTTTTTCATATGGATGCAGTGACAAACAGCTTTAATAACCTGTGAGCAACCAGTCTTAATTAGAACTCTCTTCATTGTTTTACAAAATTCAGCCTCTTTAAGGAGAAAGTAGTTTCTACACAGCTGGTCAGGAAAACAGAATTTCTGTTATTAATGGAATTCTAATGTATTAAAAAGCCAATTTGATCTGAAATGCAAATATAAAGGGATGAAATTCCTCTAAAGTGAAAATTAAAGCAAAACTCAACTCAGGCCCATGAACACGCATCTTCTCAATAATTTATAAACAGTTTTTTATGAAG
Source organism: Struthio camelus (assembly GCF_040807025.1). Taxonomy (NCBI): domain Eukaryota; kingdom Metazoa; phylum Chordata; class Aves; order Struthioniformes; family Struthionidae; genus Struthio; species Struthio camelus. The sequence goes on from NC_090943.1 coordinate 70,191,653, forward strand.
TAGTAGCTGGGGGGGCAGAAGAGGATGAATTCACTGGCCTAATAAAGCCTCTTGCATCATCAGCTACACTCTTAGTGCCAAAACTCCAAAATTTACCATGTTTATTTGTTCTGATTCCTGTATACTTCTAAAGTTATTAAAATACCACTCCTCACTGATTGCATTTCTGTAACATTCAACGGGATGTATACAAATGAATATCCTATTGTGATCTACAAGAAAATCAGATAAATCAAAAATATTTCTGCACTTCATAGATACCAAACATACTGAATTTTCCTCTTAAAAAACTCAGAAATTTCACATTTCCAAAAAATGTTTCAATTTCACCAAAACTAAATATTGCCAAATATTCCTGTTCAGTGAATACATTTCTGACCAATAGCTTCTGCAAGTGGTGAAGGACGCTATCTGTGTCATAAAGAAGACATGTAGAAGACGCAGCTCTTTCTAGAGTTGCCTGTCTGAGATTCGGAAAAATCTCAGTTGGCCACAACGTTCAAAAAGAAGGAAAATTAATTTCTGTATTTAAGAATAGCCGAGCTAAGGTCTTCAGAACTTTTTCTTGGGAACATGTGTTATCACAACCCATAATTGGTGCTGCTTGAGGGAAAAGTAAGATAGTTGCTACGTTTTCCTTCGAGCTGTATTCTACCAGGCTTATCGCACAGGAAGGAGGCCCCTATCTGAACACATAAGGACTTCTTAAGGACCCACTGGAAGAAGGAAATAATCTGAGTAGAAGAAAACACGCCACAACAAATCACGTGGTCCTTATGGATTTCCAATATTTCCTGGAAAAGTAACTCCAATGAAGAGAGGTTGCTTGGGCATCTTGAATCATTGTTGCTCATTCAAAGGAAAAAAATGGGTTTTTGCAGGAAAATAATTACAGCTCAGTTAAAACCATAACCACAAAAATCTTGTGTAGACCAAGTCTAATAAAGTTTCTTCCTTCACAGAGGAAATCTTCCTCTATGGTAGACAGCGTAACACACCTATTTGCTAGTAAGATCCATCTCATAAATATCTGCAGACCACGGATAACTGAGCATAAACTACCCTACCTCCAATGCTGTGATAAGTTGTAGCAAATCCTGGACAGCTTCAAAATCATGATACAGATGAACTAATGTCTTCTTTACCTCTCTTACTTTCCTACATTCTAAGCTTGGTACTAAGCAATAAGTCATCCGGAACTGGGGTTCATCCACATCAGCTCACCAAAACCATCCCAAAGTTTGTTATTTATGTATTCTTTTACTGAAATAAATAAATATTACAATATTCAAAGTACTGTGGTATCTGGGTATTGACAAGGTCCAATAAAGATGTGAATATTGGACGAAATTGCTGTATTACTTTGAAACAGGGCATTATAACTGACCTACAACACAATAGCATGCTATGGGCAAACTCAGGGATTTCTGCCACTGCTATAGTCAAGTTACACTTAAATACTACAAAATAAAAACGATCAGAAAAAAAGATGTAGTAATTACAGCCACAACAAACTCTTCATATGGCTAGTCTCTGGGGTCCTGGCAAGTGAGAGTTGAAGCTCAGCACTCCTCGCTGCTTAAAACCAGTGCCAGCCACTTCCCTCAGGTATTGCTAATTAATCCTGGTATTCCATTCAGCAAGACGTTGCTTGGTCATGCCCTCCAAGGCCCTTCCAAAATTTACATGTTTAATTCTATCATGACCACTAGCTCATGCAAAGCCTCCACACAGAAAACTAACAAGCCTCCCCAAACAATCTACTGAAGACAGACTACTGATGCAGGCCTCCACGAAATGACATACCCTCACCACAAGTAATGCAGCTGCTGTCCAATATGCATACATACAAGCCAGTACGGACTTCTCATACGCCACAATTGACATTTGCTCCTGTCCTTTTCTCCCAACATGCACCCTTCAGCCCCAAAAAACATGCAGGACCCACACAATTATTAAAACCTGCCTACTCATATGCTTTACAACACTCCTTTCTCACCTCTCACAAACATCTGTAAATGCCACCCAGACATCTCAGATTATATCCATTCCTTTTAAGGATGGAGAGAAAGAAAATGAGAAAAGGAGATAGAAGCTATCGCTGCTCGTTCAGCTCTTCCGGGGGCAAGTAAGACCAGCATCATCATGCTCTGGCAGAGCTGACAACGTGGAGATAAGGAGTTTACAGCAGCACTCGTGCCAGAGACAGGCATATGCCAGTTCTGCTACTCCTGGGTTTTTACTGTAGAAGCATGTAGCATTACACTGCCTTTGGGGTACAAGGAAAGTAGAGATTATGTTGCTCCTCTTTCATTTCCTTCCCTTCGCTTCCCAGGCTGCAGTTCCCCTGTGAAACAAATACATAAACATGAGCTGAGAAGTTTGCAAATATTGTGCCTGATTCTCTTCTCACACAGCAGAAAGGTAGTCAGTGCTTGTGAATAGGGGGAGAATGGAAAGCAGTCCCTAGGTATCTCCTCCATCCCATTCTGTAGAGCAGAAATAGATGCTTTCTTTAAATCTCAAGGTATTAACGCTGCTTCATAGCAATTCTGCCAGTTTCATTAATTGCACTTCTATTCCAATCATTTCATAAGCAGACTGTGCTTATAATCTGGCTATTTATCCTAATGTTTGATGTTTCTGACTCATATAAATACATTACGTTTGAATGCAGAAAAGTACTTTGCATGACAAATTTGAGATTTCTGCTGGAAACATTTGACTGAAATTTATTTTTGCTATCCATAGGGAATAAGCCCTTACATTATTTGATTGTTATTCACATTTTGGTAATCGCATTACGAAGCTCTACTAAGAAATGAAATGGCAGTGTGCCTTTTTTCCTCTAAGAGCAAACTTCTCCCTCCTCCCCCTCCCAAAAGCACAGTCCTTGAAAGAGCATTAGAAAACTAAAAAGCCAACAAAAATAAAATGATGCATCTATGTTTGCCTATTCATTATATCATGACATTGCTTAGTCACTGCTTGCTGTTTGGATGATGTACAGCGCTTAGACAAGCTTAATGCAACAATAGGAATTTAGTCTTGTTTTCTATGGGATGGACATTGCTTTTAGTGGGCAGATTCCCACCGATACTCAGCTGTCCTAATTGCATTAGTATTGTTAGGCCCTAAACCACTCTGTATCAGCTGATGATCTGACTTGATGTTGTAGAGAAGACCAAAGAGAAATAGTAACAGATTTCATTTCTGGATTTTATTCAGATCTATGCTGATATTCTTCATTCTCTCCAGCAGCTGCTCCACGTACAACACTTTGTACTAGACGGCACGTGCCCACGTTGTCTGCTGGCGCTATCTGCCCCGGCACTGTTCACAGCCCTTTGTGCAGATGTCGAGGTATTGTTCTCTCCTGGAGACTTCTCCTTGCAAGTCCCCGTGTTGGCAGAAAATTTACCACACTTTTTCTTGTTTTGTATAGCTATTATCATAAGCACAAGAAAAGAAAAGGAGCTACTAAATCTCATCAGTCAATTTAATCTCGTTTCACCTCACAAATTTCAGCAATCCGATATTTGTGTCCCCCACTTCCTTTAGATTTTATGAGCATCATATCATGGCAGGTTTCTCTCCGGAGTTTGCTGAGAAACCAACAGAACTACAACTAAATAAAAAAAGGTGCCTCTCCTGTTACCCTAGTATCACTTTTCTAATCTGAAAACCTGAAGTATTTGCTGTCTTCTGACCGCTCAGCAATACCGGAGCACGTCCCTTGCTTTGTTCTAGTGGCCCCAAACTCCTGCTGACAGACTTTCTGCCAAGTAACTAGCAGGAAGCGCTCGCTCTCTGCGCTTGGAGAAAACACAAAGCAAGCCACGGTAGGAATGGAAAGCCAGGGGAACATACCGCCTCGTGCACCAAGCACAGCGGCTCTGCCGAACCAGTCGTGCCTGTGCTCAGAGAGGGGAGAAGAGACTGTCAAACTGCACATCATCATAGACCAGGCAAATTCACCTCACTGAGCATGAGACTTGCGCAGTTAAGTCCCACAAAATGCCAGGCTGCAATCGGGCCTGCATTCCCCCTTCTTTAGCAGATCATCCCCTTTTTTCCCATTCCATAACTCTCTGTGCTAGATGCAGCCTTTGGTCCGATCCTTTCATCCTCTGACTAGCTGGCAGGAGAGGTTGCTCCCCAGCCCTCTCCGACCACGACTCAAGGAGCCAGCTACCCGCCACTCTTAAGAGCCTATATGCTACACATATGCTCACAGCATGGCTTGAGATCTTTGTGAAATAACTGAGAGGGCTGTCAAAATCACAACTTCGGAAATCAGCTGTTATTTTTCAGCTTGTTGCATTATCAGTGCATGATGGATGCACACAGCTGTGCAGTTTGCTCAGCTGATATCTCTTCAAAAGAGTAAAAATTCCTTTTAGATTTGTTATCTATGTAATGTCCACTAATCATGTAGTGCATATTAGTGCTAATGGTGGATAAGCAGCCTAATAATTTAATGAGTATGATTAATAGAAACATGTCAACCCATTTAACTGGATAACTGGATAATTATCATCTTTGCCTTAAATTTCTCACAATTAAAATAGCGCAATCCAAATATTCACAAGAATTACATACATCAAGAAAAAGATATTTTGGAGCCTGAACTTCATTCTTCTTGCTTAGTAAGTGCATATACCCAGTGGTTTGATTGCCCAGCCCAAAGGAGCACGTTAGCTAGCTGAAGGCCACTTTATTGATGTTTTACACATATGGCACATCAGCCAGTTTGGTAACAGCTTGCAGGCACCCAAATCCCTTTAGTGCTCTTGTTCTTATTGAATCAAGTGGCTGAGGAACAATTGGATTGTCCGTACAGTTTCTTTTCCTGCTTTTTCCCCCCCCTTTCCTTGAACAGTGGCTTAATTCCCCTTATGGTGACTTACACACTTGCTTCTGAAAACAGCCATGCCCATGTGGAACAGTAGGAACAGGAGGCAAAGGGGGAACATTTTATACCTGGCAAACATTTCAAAACAAAACATCTGTGGGAAAACATATCTTTTTTTTTTTTTCAAAACAGGGTTTTAACACACAAAAGCACCCCGATTTTTGATAAGCAGAGACACCACTATAAAAAAATTACAGAAAAAAAGTACGAGACAAGGTCATGGACTGTGCAATATTTACTTTAAGGTTGTTTTTAGATTGCTACACAAGATAAAAAATAATCATAATAAATCACTGTAACCTTTGCATATCTGTAGAGCTCAAAGCAATTTATATAGGTAAGTCAACACTTATTTTTCTACATGAGTGAGGAAAGGAGTAAAGAATCATAAACTCCACTAGTTTCCTCAAAGCAACGTACCAAGGTAATAGCTAAGCTAGGAACACAGATACCCCAGTTCTTAATCTGTTTTCTACCCACTGGGCAAGGCATGTTTTATTATAATGTCAGAGCGACAAGGCACAGTCGCTCTGTTATAACTTATTCCTATTCTAGTCTGTAATAAAAGACAACTAGTTGCTATAACAGAAGCAGGATCAGGCCTTGAGTGTCTCACACGCATTCATTAATTTGTCCTTCCGTCTCTTTGTGAGATCTCTCCCTTTACTGCAGAAGAGCAGATATCAAGAGGCACGACATGTCCCCTGCCTTCTTGTAGGGATGAGAAGGCACAGGGAGGTTGTCTCTCAACTTACCCTGCTTGTGTAAAGCAGAATGAGTCTTTAATTATGCCCTATAATCAGAAGAAAGAGGGCTAAGGTTTTCTAATCCCCTCTCTCTCCTTTTCCATCTAGTGCTTGGGGAAGCTTCATTGTCAAGTGGCAACAACCACCTGGTCCTCCGCTTCTTCAAAGGACAGGAGGCACAGCTGAAACTCCAGCCTATTTCACCACATGCAACAGAGAAACTATTGCGAGAACTATGCAGTGCCCTGGCTCTGGCAGCAGCCAACTCCACAGCAGAAAGATGGAGAGTAATTTGCTCTAACTCTAATCATTCAAGATTAGCTTAAATGGAAATTAGTCCCGTTTTAACTGAATGTGCCCTGCAATCCATACTCTAAAACAGGGAAACCAAAAGCTCATGACCTCACTGTGTTTCCTCTTGTTCGTGTCACTAAGGTATGCAATCAACAGGTTCAGACTCTGCTCGTGAGAGTACTTTTTTGTGCCTCTGAACGTTCCTGCTGCTCATCTCTGAGCACCCTCCAGTTCCACAGAATTACTTTTGCAATGAGGTAATCAGGACTGCATCAACTATTTTGGATTAGAAGAAACAACTGATTTACAGGATGGCACTTGAGTACTTGCCATGTCATTCTCCAAGAAATTCCACACAACTTCTGTTCTCTACCCTTATCATCTTAATCTAGAATTACAAGGGATTTTACGTCTCTGACATACCTTTGGGTCTGTCTCTTTCCTCATACTTTTTAGAAGATATAGATATGAAATTCAAGCCTCTGCTTTTAGAGGTCGTCCATTACGATGGTAAGCAGAATGCGCGCATAACGTAATTTTTGATACACTTTCAGAAAACAACGTATTCACACTTGTGCCCAAGCTCTCTGCTAGTTAAGAGCTGGGTTTCATTGCTTATCATCTATTCACAAGAAGGAAAATAAACTTTTTTGTGATTATGGAATCTATATTGAAAGATAAACCTTTCAAAACAAACATCCTCCTCTGTCCAAAACAGGCTCAAACACAACATACCTGTGAGTATCTAATCTACTCTGTCATCTTGCCGCTCATCTAGAACCAATTTACTCTAATTCTTCTTTATAATGTATGGAAGGGTGAGCTGACAGTGACTGAGTACTGGAACAGGTTGCCCCGAGAGGTTGTGGAGTCTCCTTCCCTGGAGATATTCAAACCCACCTGGATGTGATCCTGGGAAATATGCTCCAGAGGACCCTGCTTGAGCAGGGAGGTTGGACTAGATGATCTCCAGAGGTCCCTTCCAACCTCAACCATTCTGTGATTCTGTGAAAGAAAATTATATCACTCTAGAGTATTGCTGGAATTTATGAAGAAGTTTTTATAGAAACAGTTCAATAATTCTGACCTCCCAGCTTGCCTTTTACTTTCTAGGACAAGGGTTTTTTAATGATATGAACTCCTAGTGATGTCCATGGAGATAAAAGCTAGTTGGGATGTTACGTTTTAGTACCTGAAGATGTTTCTCATACCTATTTATAAATGGCAGCTTTTCCAATGGCATCCCCAAGCTCCTGGCCAATGATTTAGGGGCTCCTCAGGCCACAGAATCACAGAATGGTTGAGGTTGGAAGGGACCTCCAGAGATCATCTAGTCCAACCCAGATGGTGTCAACTATCATAGCCATACCAGCATCAGGAAACTATGACAGTTTATACCAGGTGAGGACTCCCCATAGGATCATGAATATTTGCTGCCTTGTGTTGTCCTGTAATTATTTAGGTGTAGCATGCTGCCATGTCAGAAATGTGGCATTTTCACACTCATTTTGCCCTGACGCAGAGTATGCTTGAAACACGGAATTGTGCTGTTAGACTCCCAGGAACAAACAGCATCTAATTACTTAAAAGTTTTGGCAGTGTGCATATGGTATCAGAAACTTTCTAGTATAGACAGGCTTACACCAGCTTTTGCACCTATAGGTCAGTCTGGTTTGCTTAGTGAAATAACTACATATAACTGAAAACATATTCTGCCAACATTACTCTATCGTAAAAAAATGGCTGTCCTCTAACTGACACAGTCAAGCCGAGAAAATTTGTGAGTGGAGATCTGATCTCTCTAAATCCTTGTGATTTGTGCTGTTAAGGATAAAATTTATTGAAATTAGGAATCTGTTCATTCAGTCCATATCCTTCAAGAGAGCATCTAATCTGGCTCATGGACTGTTGTTATTACCTCTCTACAGCCTTATTTGTAGAGCTTAATGTAGCTTTTACTCAAATACTATCTTATGGCAGAATTTTCCCTACTCAGCACCATTTTTTGTTGATACTTGTGAGAATATCATTGACATTAGACTGTACAAAATACATTTTTTATGACTGCCTTAAAATCTTATGAAGCAAGCAGTAGGAAGGTAGCTCAAGTTCCATCTGCTGTGGAAGTTTATGTTTCAAAGGAGAAACTAGGCAGAAATTCTAGTGTGCTAGAGTTTCAATTAAGAATGGTTACAAAAGTAACAACTGTCGGTCAAAACAATAATGAAACTGAAACTTCAGCATCAACTTGAGACAACACAGTCATGCTCAAAGAGCGTAAGCAACAATCAATTGCCAATTTCAAGGTTGCAATGTTGAACTCAGTATAGTAGAGCATGCTCTGTAAGATGCTTTAACAAAATATTTACACGCTATTTAAGTAAAAAAAAAAAAAGGCAGGGAGAAGAAAGGGGAAAGAAAATGGAAAGAAAGGAAAGGAAAAAAGTTACAATAGTATTTTTCCAGCTGTCATAGAAATGCAATATTTAGCATTCAAGCTGTACACAAGCGGAGTTCCTTTTCCCAATCACATTTTATTTGCATGCAAATCAGGACGTGGATGAAAACGTGCATGAATGGGAAGTAATATGGGAGAGTGGATGCCTTGGTCTTGAATTAGGTGAGGGTAGGCACAAAGATGTGAAAGCATAACAAACCTGAAAGGGCCACTACAAACGAAAACAAACCTAGAGTAGAAACTCCTCCAAGCTGAACTGGGGTCTGAAATTGCCCCTGGGATGTGAGAGCAAAAAATAAGCCTCTCTCTCTCCTTCCAGATGCACACAGTAGACCGATAGGTTTAGGAATATGGCACACCAACTGCATCGAAATAAGGTCAGTGAACATTTACTTCAGAGAACAGTGACATATGACTTCAATAAAGCTGATTTGAAAAATTCCACTGCTATTGCAGGCCTCTTACAAAAAAGACTCATCTTTTTAAAAAATGATTCAACTGTCACTTGAAAAACAAACATTAAAAGACAGGCACTTTTAAAAACGTACTTTACCAGTAGAAAACATGAGGAAATATGCCGGGTCCAACCAGGTGCATGAGCTGCTTCTTTGCGTCCTGAATCCACAGGTGACTCAAAACCGCAAAGATTGATTTTTAAATATTTTATGACCTTTTGTTGGGGTGAGATAACTATCTGGGTTTTTTTAATTCAGCTTTTCCACTTCCATAAGCCTATATTAATCCCAATGTACGTGGATGCCTCTTAGGGGAGTATCAAAATTTCGATCCATGCGGGAAGAGGCAGGGCTATTCAAAGACTCTTGAGGACTTCTGCAGGCAGCTGCACCGCGTGGGCACCAAAGCTTAAAGCAGATTGCTGCCTTCTCTGACTATGCTAACGTAGGACATTTATTCACTCCACCGCTGACAACCTCTGTGTTTAAACCACAACTAACACAACTAAAACATAACTGTTTAAATCATATCTAGAACCTAGGCACTGAGAGCCACTAAAAACTCAGCAAAGGTGACAGCTGAGGCAGATGTTTATCAAAAAGATGAACTGCCAGAATGGAATAAACATCAGACAAGAACCCAATCCATGTAGCAGGTAATGAGCTCTGCTCATTAAATCCCGTAATTTCTTTTTATTCTATATTGACTGAATCAAAGGCAGTGGAGACTAACTAGGACTATTAGGTGCTTTGCAGCTCGGTTCGTCTACAATGGATCATGAACTCCTTTATCCTCATCTCCCCTAATACATACCTCCCCACTAGAAGCAGTGGAATAGTTCAACAAGAAGTAACCTTAATGATGCAACAGGAAGATTTTTTTTGCCTTTATCATTTTTGCATCTGTTGATACGCTACTTAAAGATTCTTCTCAAACAGTAGATTTAATGCCCCAGTATATCTAAAACGCAAACTACTCCTTCTTATCTTAGAAGGTCTTCCTTCACAGGTGAAAGAAATGGCATTTGAGGACCGGAGGAGGAGAATGCTAGTTAAAATTCTGCCAGTAGATGTCTCTGTGAAACACACTGCAGGACACATGAGAAGTTATAGTGGCAGCGTGCATCCTTAAACTTAAGAGTAGGAGTAAAATCAACTAGGTCACTAGCAATTTCTGAAGACTGTACTTACATAGGCGCAATAAAAATGGGTTTTACTTAAAACTCAGTGACTCCCAAGTTAATTAAATATTCATTTTTTCTCCTGATATTATCTCACTGAGTAAGAAGAATTCACAAAAGGCTCAGCTTACGTATTAATAGTCTTGACAGTAAGTTAAACAAAATGTAGAGTCTTGAGGGAAAAGTATTTTTATCATTTAAATTCTGGCTTTTGTGAAAACAAACAGTCCATTCCTACTTCCAACAGAGAATTTTCTTTACTTAATATTTTCCCTCAAATTACAAATCAGTATGTGAAAGAATAAATTTTAGTTTTAAACTAAAATAGCACAGCACATGGTAGAATAGTTATGGCCCTGATGGGTAACATTCAGAGATTCCTACATTTTCTTCATATCTACATGTTATTTGGCAGTGGTCTTATTTGCAAAAGCACAGCTTCTAAGCAGAGAAACTAATATTATTTTCTCGTAATTGGCACTCGCCGTTAACATACAGTGCGATTTTCTGATTAATAATGAAGAAAAGATCTCAAAAGGCACAGATCAGCTGGAAAAGCATCTGCTTAAAATATACACATGTAATTAGGAGAGGACGTCAGACCGACTTGATTACATATTTCATGGGTATGTGTCAAAGAGTGTAAAGCAGTTGACTTAACCTCAGGGTGACTTCAAGAGGATTTACTTTATCTAGTGTTTGTGATTAGCACCATATAATCTGGATCTGCTGAACAAGTACAGTTTTACACAATATGCAAATTTTCTTTGGCTTTAATTTAGTCCCTTTGGATTTAGCATAAAAATCTCCGTGTTGCATGAAGGGCTGAAGCAGCTGGATCCAGTTAGTTAGGAAATTAAAAATGTAATAAATGGAACAGTGTAATCCTTGCCGTGGTCCCCACCATGCATGAGAATGGAACTGTGGCATCTGCTGAAGGATGGCCAAAGTGCGTGCGCCCTGCTCCAGCGAGACCCCCTTCTGCAAACGCCAAAGCACCGATCCATTCTCTAATCACGGAGTGCTCCTATTTTTCAAATAATTACATCTATTTCATCACCGTAGCAAGATTTATTTTCCAGGTGTGAAATACATGCCACATCCACAACATAACACTTTATTTCCTTGTTAGCAATATCAAGATATAATAAAAGTCAATTAGCAATATAATACATTGTTTAGAATTTAATGCAATTAATTTACAAGCAATTTCATTTCCCATTTCCCTCTCAGTTCCAGTTTTTAGCTGGTACTTTAAAAATATCTGTACAGAAACAATATTTGAGCATTTCTAATGCAGGTTTTAAGAAAAAAAACTGCACTCATTTTTTATATTTTCCTATTTTTAAAAGGTATTCCAAGAATAATAGGGTCTCTGATCCTTCAATAGATTTAGGCAGCAAAAGTCTTTGGAAGGTCTGCACTCGTGATATACAGTCTGCTTCTAAAACCCTCACTCCTTTTAAAAATATAGTCCCACAGACATTTATAGGTGCTGTATCCCTTAGCATAATGACAGCTTGGTAGTGAAGCGGGCAATTCCTTCACATCCTAACTATATCTGACCCAGAAAATTATCTCCTAGGGACAAAGATACTGAAGACAGAAAGCGGTTCTTCTCCACAATATCCTTTTGCCATGTGTAGGTAACGCTGGACCCGCCTAGGAACCAGAGTATCACAGCTCCACTACTTTGTCTGCTGTTAATATTTCTACAACCTTTATTAAAGAGCAGGGCCTTATACTCTTTCTCTCTTGATGTAGGCTACAATAATTTCTCCCACTTCATCTATGTAAATGGCAGATTTCGCAGTGCTACCTCAGGCAGAATTGGGAATAGATTCTCTACCGACAGCACAAAGCTGGGCCCCAGCCGTTCATTCAGACTTGCCTTCCAAACGCATTGCATGTGCTTGGCTGCATTTTCAACCAGTTGCATGCAAATGTTCCACCTACTTGCTCATTTTGTAATACTGATTCTTTAAATCATTTTAATCCCATCTACAGCCATTAGCAAATATGTGCTCCGCTGAGCGTGTCTTTCCTAATAAATTAACAACAGGCCCAACAACAGCTTCTTTTGATGCAGAAGAACCTACTGAGCTTTCCTTCTTATCAGCTTTAACCAGTAATTTGAAAATGAAAATGATCACAGACTTCTGAAGTCAGATGTACATATACGCTCTTCACATGAGACTTTTTTTTTCACTGTTCTTCCATAAAAGGGGCATTCTCCCTGGAGATAGATTTTTTTTTTTGCCTTTGCAAGACAGTTTTTGTGCTGTCAGAACGTGATCCTTTCCCTCACAGAGAAAGCACAATCTATCTGAATAAGCTTGGATCTGGAGCATGAAATATATGTTGCAAATCAGAAATCACGCATACAGTAATAGACAGATGAGGCTTTCACAAACAGAAAAACTCTTGCTGAGGCTTCCCACTCCTCAGGATACTTCCAATGTACTCCCTCTTCTGCTTTATTAGCTTATTCCACCCAAGAGAACTGTACAACCTGCCCTGCCCAACACAAACCCCAGATCCTAGGGAAAGACAAGGAAAAAAACACCTCAGCTAATGTGACAGTTCAGATTTCTAGTCCAAAAGGGATCACTAGCAGGGAGCTCACCTAGAAGCCCAAAAAGTCCCTATCCTGCACTAAGCTTATCTCTTAGCAGACAGTAAGAATAGTTATTGCTATGCTGTAACTCATCTTGTCCTGAATTTCCAAAATAGGTCAGCAGGATCGCGCTGGTGAAGTATTCTCTCCTTCCACTAATTACAATGAGAGTTTGACAGTCAAGTCAGATGTAGGTGCAGCCAGGAGGAGATCAGTCCCATCCAGAGACTAAACCCTGATCCGGAAACATGCTCAGTTACCTAGCTCCCTGCTCCCCTGAAGATTAGTATCTACGTGATTTACTAAAACTCAAGTGAAATTTCATGGCTGATCAGTCGGTCAGGAATTAGTCTCAAAGCAGTCATCTGATGTAAGGTAGAAAAAACATACACCTTCCTTGTACTATCCTGTGTCCAGTACATAAGGCACACAGAATTGCTATGGCATTGCAAGAAAGCTAGGCTGTACAATTAGCGCTCCTGTTAGTAAAACCTTAGGAAAGGGATGATTCAAGTAGGAAGGAGCCTGCACAGTTTAACTCAAGGATAAATCGGATTCATATACAGTGCAATCAAAAAATATACCGATTTTTCAGTGATTTACTTTACTGCTGCTGCTGCAAAAAAATCACTCTCTTTGGTTAGTGACACAATGGTTTATTTTGAACTAAGTAACTTGAAAACAGATTCATCACGGCAATTTATTAAAGATTCTCCCATCTTGCCTTCCCAGTTGTACACCTCTCCCGACTTCAGCGATAAACAGCAGTGCCCGGATTTTATCATTCCGGTTAACGTTCTAGGCAAAGACGACTGCCAACTCTCTTGAAGAAACTGAACCACCACAACAGGGACAAACTCTGCCCTTACAAGCTCATTAACAGCTCTGATTTATAGCTACCCTAGCTCAGTGAGGACCTTCGCATTATTACGGTAAACAATTAGGGTAGGGGAAAAAGGATTAGCAGAGACAGAGAAGAGACAAGATGTGCAACAAATGACAATATTCCTATCCTAAAGCCTGTGTCTGGGAACCACCAACGCAGGAATGCACTTTGCCGTTCCTCAGGATCAAGAATAATGGTTCTCTGCAAGAGGACTTCAAGGCATTTCTGTTGGCTTTAGTAAAGACAACACAACACAATTAAGGATGATAACAACTTCAACACCTGTCATATTCCCCATGAAAATATTATTCTTTCTATTTCAGTCAGCCCTGTGTTTTTTTTTTTTCCTGGAATTGCTTAACCAACATTTAGATGAAGGTGCATAAATCATACCTAAAAACAAAGTGCATGCTGTGATCTTACTCAGAGCAGTTTTACACCGGGGGGTTCCAACACCTTCGGAAGGAATTCCTGATCTACACTACCAAAGCGTAACTACTAGGACACATGCATAATCCACTCTTCACCTAGGGATTAAATATATACTTAGAGATGGATGGAAGAGGAAAGGCAAACACAGGCCACACTAAATGGCATATAAGAAACCCTTCTGGTGCTGACAGGGTGGTTAAAGCTTCCTTGGTGATAAAAATGATATCAGTGATTCCAGCATCCTTTTCTGTGGAAATACACGAGGGCCCCCAACACAAAAACGCCTCAAGATTCTCCTGCAGTCTTTGATATTTAGGGACCTGTAACCTACATACTCCCGTCAAAGGAGAAATGCTCAGCAGCAGCACACCTCAAGAGCTCAGTATCTCCGGCTGAGTGAAAAACCTGCCAGTGTTGTATGCTGATGTTCCCTGCCATTTCTTGCCTTGGCGTGCCACCGTCAGTGCAACAGCACACGCGGTGCTCCCCCAGCTATTAGTGGCCCCAGCTTTCCTCTTTCCAGAAATCTCCCAAGTATGAAGAGGCTCTGCTGCAAATCTCTGGCTTGTTATGACACTGGAAGCCATCAAATGCCATCACTGCAGAATGTCTTGCTAACTCCTTTTGTCTGAACACAGAACAATTAGCTCTTGCAAAGAGTATATCTTCTGTCAGCTGTGCTGCACTTTTTCTTCACCGGCTCAGCTTATAACAGATACATTTTTCCCTTCTCTTAGTTCCTAAGAAGCATATTTTTCTCTCTAGGATAAGTTGTATTATGCAAAAAAAAAAAAAAAAATCCAAGACATTTTGGGCTGTAATACTTCTTCCTGTGTTATCTTAACAGGTTTGAGGAAAGACCCTGAATTTTTTGGTCCTGCCCTAGGCCTCTTCACAAATTAGGCTGTTTGTGAATGCAATCTACATCAATATCAACAAATCCCCATAAAAAACAAAACAAAACATAAAAGCATTTCTTTTCCAGAAATAAACCTTATAAGTAGATTAAACCCTGTAAAAGCAGCCATGGTAGGATTTCTTTGCTAAGTTGCTTTTTCATAGCTTCTGAAATCATGCTCTTGCTGTTCTGCTGTATTTTCAAGGCTACAAATGATGTCTTATTTGCATTAGTGAAGTCATAAAAAGAAAGCCAAGAAAACCTGGACTGACAGGTAACATGCTAGCAGCAAGATCCATTAGAAGTAAATAAATAACTTCCTTTCCAGTTTGTTTTCTAAACCAAATTCATCTTGGGAATGAAATTAAAAAACCATATCAGTCACTTGATGAGCCATAAGAAAAAGAGAGAAGAGATTTATGTCTTTTGACATACCAGTAGTGTCATTATCTGGGGATCAGACTACCTTTCAGATTTAAGCTCTTTTACACTCAGTTCACATTCAGAAGTGTTACTTTCCTTCCTGATGCCAAAATTTAAAATGCTCTCTCCGCTCTTTGGTGTATCCAGATTTCCAGAAATATGAGTGTGGATGGAGTATCGTCTCCTTACTGTCAACTTGTCAAATATTTTTTCTAACAAAAAAACCCCAACAACCCACAACCACCATTCCCATGTTAGCACAGAAGGGCTTAATTGTGACCTGTGAAATTAAGGTTCTAGTACAGATAATTCAGGTTTCTTTTACGCTAAGGTTCATCTTATGGCAAATGACTGGCATAGAGAAAATAGAGCTGAAGTTTCATCAGTGATTCATTCTCTTTTAAACCAATGGAAGTTTCCCCAAAAAATGAAAGATTTCAAAAAACTCAATCAACATGGAGCATCCACTTCCTAAATACCCATACATCACAAGCCAGAAAACACG